>NW_018020641.1:198360-241391 GCF_002006095.1 Pseudomyrmex gracilis
TTTACAAGAGAGTTTTTTGAATTGAAAACTCAATTCTAAAATTCACACGGGATGCTAGATTTGCATCACACATATGAAAGACCCCGGATACTCCCCTTACTAATTTTTAAAATATTGCGAAAAAAACTCCTCGTACAGCCTTATATATTTCGTTGACAATTTTCGACGAGCCTTAGTCTTAATTGTTTGAAAAATTTCATTCTTCCTAATTACTCGTACATACGATGTGGAGAAGCCACGAGAGAGAAGGGGGGTCGGAAACATCGGCTCCAAAACGGCGCTCTTCTATCCGCGGCTCGTCGCGACTTGGACGAAATTATCACGTCTCTCTATTCTTGCGCCGAAACTATATAGCAATCGACCGTGTGCTATTTCGAGAACGCGAGGGGAAGAAGAACGGCCAGGAAGAGAGAAGACGAGCCGTGAGATATCGACAGAGTGGTGGTTGGAACAGCAGGATAGGGGGGCGAATCAGGCGGCGAGAAAGAGAGAGAGAGAGAAAGAGAGAGAGAGATCTCACTATCTTCGGAAAAGTCGCGCGAATCTAACGAGAGCGGAGCCACAGGTGTTTTCGCTGCGAATATATACACTTCCACCACTGTAGTCCCTCTCCCTCCGCCGCCCCTCGCCAGCCGTCCGTTCTGCGTTTCATCCCCGTCAGTGGTCTCTCATTCACATCTAAATATCGCTGTGTCATTATTTGTTGTTAATCGTTCCTTTTTGACATATAATAGCTTTCCAGAAATTATTACCCGCATTAACAAATACGGTCAACGAGATTTGGTTTTTCTTAATCAACTGTTAGTTAAAAAATGAAACTTAGTTAAAACGAAAAAAAAAAACACACACACACGCGTCGGTGTGTATATACATACAGACACAGTGTACTCGCTAAGCAAACGGAAAACAACGTGTTCGCAACAAGCGAGAAAAATAACCCGCGTATTCTACGATCGACTAGCACCTATCTATTTTTCACGCCTCAAAACGTGCTGCATAATGATTCAGGCGTAATCTTTTTTCTCGTGCGCGCGATAAAAAGCGAGCTCGCACGGGCGTTCAGATATTAAAACACGCGTGTTGGCCCATAAGCCATAATCGCGCCGGTAACTAGAATTTTACGGCGATATATATCACTTTTACGGGGCGAGGTGGCACAGTGAGATAGATGAGACTAGTCGGAGTATTAATAATTGCTATAGCGCCAAAATTCACTACAATTTTAGACCCAAGTTCTACATAATAATAAATCCTGGTTGTGTCAGACATTCTTAACGTGCTCGCTCTTCTCTTGTTCTCTCTCTCTCTCCCTCTCTCTCTCTCTTGTCTCTTTTTTTTTCTCTCTTTGTAAGAATATAACTTCAAAATTTTCACAAAATAAAAGTGTGCTTCTAAAAATTCTGTATGCTTTTAATTGCATGCAAATTAAAATTTTGCATGCAATTCTCTGTAATTCTCGTAGAAAAGAAGAAAAGTTCATTTAACAAGTAGGTTACTTCTAGAATTAAATTTTATTTTATGAAATATTCAATTCATACTAAATACGACTTAACTTTCCCACTTGCATTTTGTTAAAAAGTTTTGCTTAAATTTGCCGTTTGCAAGTTCAAAGAGATGTCGAAATGTCGCGTAACTTACTTATTATGTCTTTTTGATTCCTCGAAGAATTAATGATCCCACGAGCAAGTGGACGCGATATATAAAACGGAAGGAGAGAGAGAGCAATTATTGATATCCACATGTATTATAATGCTCCCTTTGGCCCCGGACGACGGCACCGTTACCTGCTTTCTGCTCTTTGTATCTTTGATCGTATATTCCGGAAACCGATATTATATCGCACGATGCGATATCATATTGAATACACACACGGTGTACACCCGACGCGATATATTGATGAAAACGGGGAGTTGAAACGGGGGGGAGGGAGGAAGGGAGTGGAGAGTGTAGGGATAGGCATTTTCGAAGCATTCCGCGCATCCGCTCGTCCTAGACAAGCCTAGAGTAACTCTATGCCGCAGAAGGGTGGCGAACGGGGAGGGACGATAGGAAAGGGGGATGAAATGCGCACGGCCAAATGCGGGATATTAGCTCGCGATTAATTATTAATAGTATCGAGTGCCCGCTAATAGATATAATGTTATTGCAGCGAGATCAGTCGCGGCTGGACGATGGCGGAAACGCCATTGGCCTGGACTAGGATAGTCGAATTCGAGGCAAGAGTTTCTCTTCCTCTATTTCTATATTCTCTCTCTCTCTCTCTCTCTCTTCTTTCTTTTTCTCGCGCAGAGAGCTTTATATGTAACATACCTATATATATAAAGTGGTAGATTTAACGTTTAAATGTATATGTTAGCGTCAAAACCCGAAGTCGGGCAGTTCTAGGATTGACTGGTCAATGCCCGAAAAATCTAACCTAACCCTAACCTAACCCTAACCTTTTTTCGGGAATTGACCAGTCAATCCTAGAACTGCCCGGACTTCGGGTTTTGACGCTAACATATATAATAAACACAATTTTCTACGGGTTGTGCAATCAACGAGAATACAATTAATCAAATTTCAAGAAGAAATGGTCGTAAAAAACAATCTCGCAGTAGATATGTAATATTGCACATAGTGATACTAAGACGTCGCTATGAACTTGAAGCTAATATACTTATAAAATATACCATCGCGCGTAATGAAAAAGACGAAGGGAGGGTTGGAAAACAACGGGAGTGGATGAAATTTCATTCGCGCAACGAAATCGGATCCTTAATAACTCATCGATATTTTTCGCCCGGAGAATCACCGACGAAACGACGTTAAGCCTCATTCGCCGCTAAGATACGCTATCAACGGCGAGTCTGCTGTTCGTTCGTTCTCCGAGTTTCGCTCAAGGATCCTTTCCCGGGGCTCGGGATTTTCCTCGCCTCCGACAATAAAGGATATCGCACTTCACTCAATTATTAAGAGAGTAACTATACGCGCTAAGAGAATAAAGCCGGAGGTAAATAATATATGTTATTGAATTTTACACGGTGTCTTGTCTTTCGCACATAGTTTATTTTGTGCGAGTGAGATAGTTTACTATAAAAACGTAAGAGTAGTTGCTATTCCCTCACATTCGGCGGCAAACACGTCCTCAATTGAGGGTAAAACGATTGTACAAAGGGTAATATCGTCGAGTGTCTCACGTTGGTTCTTTGAATCTGCCGCGACTCTCTTTTTATTTCTTAAAGAACTGTATAAAAATTGTGCCGACTAGTTTGAGTTGTAAATTCCAAGGGGAGAGAACAAGTGTGCGTGTCATCTCTTCGGTAAAGTACGAGTGGCGGCTGGTAAAGCAAAGCAATAGAAGGAAAGAGAGAGAGAGAGAGACGTCGTCGAGAGACAATAAACGAGTGGCGGTTTTCAGACACGTACCAAACATCGATCCCGAGACAACGGCGGAAAACAACCGCGAGGAGGCGATTAGAGGTAGGTTGGTTTTCTACCACACCGTTGGAAAACCAAACCGATGGATAAGCGCGGCGCCGCGGGGTCGAATTGTTTTTTTCCGTCAAATTAAAAAAAGTGAACGATTTATATCGGGCAATTTCGGTCGCGTAGGGCGGCGTGCACAAAATTATCGGAAAAATATCGGCGCGTTAATAATACACTAATTTCGTAATTGAAAAGCGGTTTTATTTATCGGGGCCGGCGAAGTTGCCGACCGGTCGGTGAAATTTTTCGCGGCCGGTCGACGATTAACGGTCGCGGGATAACGCACGCGGGATGAAATTTTAGAGAACGAGAACGGAGCGATGGAACGTCCCGCGAATAGAGACAACGACGGGGTGGAAAAAAAAGAGAGAGAGAGAGAGAGAGAGAGAGGGAGAGAGAGAGGACGAGAATGGAACGGAATAAAATAGAATTTATGCCATGTAACTGCTTTCAAAGTTTAATTAAGTACTTTAACGCCGAGCGCGCGCTTTTATTTCCATCATATATTATTTTCCATTTTCGCCATTAAAATAAGTCGCGTTTGTCTTATTCTGCCGCACGTGTAATGAACGTTTCGGACGTTCGCGACGATGTTTATAATTCAAAAAATTGTCGTTACTGTTATTAATTTTATTATCTTCTCATAAGTTTGTTATCTTTTTTATTGCACAACATCAGAACGATTTTATATATTGAAATCGCGATACAGACAAAACATCTGGAATATGTATTGTCGACGAGAATAGAAGGAGAAAGGGCGGAAAATGGAGAACGAGCTATTTCGTCGCGTCGACCAAAGCCGCGGGTGCAGGTGCAAGTGCAGCGACACGGCCGTGGAAGAGGAAGTCGAGTTATTTCGGATATTAAACACGAAATTGCGTGTAGAATAGTCCGGAAAAGCCGCCGACGAAACCCATCCGCGTTTCCTAAGTCTCTTTAAACGGCGCGGAGTTTTGGCGTTAGCTTTCGATTTATCGATACTCATCAACGTGGCGGAAAAATCCACCGATTTAAATCCACAATTCTTTTCACTCTTGCGCGATCACTCGCAAAATCGATTTTAAGAAACGTACGCGCGTTGGAGAAAAATAAATCTTATTTTTAAGATATTTTTAATCTCGAGAAAAATACAAAACCTTGCAGCTCTCTGTGCTTGAAAGTGATAAAATATAAATTAAGTTTTTTTAATTATAAAAACACAAACACAAAACAATTCTAATGCTTCTTTCTGATCAATCGGAAAATGAAATAAAATAAAAAAAAAAACGAAAAAAAAAACACACAAAATCCAAAATTCAGTCTTCGGTTTGGCAGTATAATAATAATGTAAAATAAATCGGAATGATCGATTTATCAATTTAAAATGAATGCAAAAGAAATTGCACAACGGTGTAAATTTTTGAGAAATTTTATTCCCTTCGCAGTCTCTTCACGACTTGCGCAGAATGTCCGAAAAGACAGGAAAATGCATCTTGGCGAGCGGAAGGAAGAAAACTTTCTTTCAAACCGTCTAACTCGTTCAAAGGACCAAAAGTCCGGCGAAAAGTAATTCCTCAAGTCTCTCTGTCCCTTTATTTTTTTGGAACATCGGAAGCGCATCTCTCTGCTTCTTTCTCTTCTCTATTTCTCTCTCGCTCTCGAAAGAAATTTAGCTGGCTGGCGGTATAATACGGGAACACAGGTGGGGACGTGAGAGGGTAGCCGTCGACGCGGGGGAGAGTAGTCCCAAGGCACTTTCTTTGATGCCGGCTGAGCCACTTGGAGAGGGTGGCAACTCGGCGGCGCTGCCGAGTTTGGGGCAGGTCGCAACATCAAAGAGCGACATACTTGAAGCCGAGATTTCTACCTCGTCCCACTCGTCCTCGTCATCCCTCGGAGAGTCACCGATGACCTCCGCTTGCTATTGTCCGCCCTCGACCGAAATCGGCCTCGTTTCCTTGCTCGCGCCGGAAGCGACAGACAGCAACGGTGTGCAAAACGACTGCATAAGAAACGCAGTCACGACACAATTGCCGATTAGAGAACTCACAAAAGTGAGTCGCAAATTGTTGCTTCGAAAAATACTTAGATATGCCACAAGTAAAATGTAAATACATAAATATATCACAGATAAAAAGAAGAATTATAAATTTAAATATTATACATATAAGTAATATAAAAAAATTGTCATATAAGAGTAATATAAATAATATAGTAATATATAAAGAGTAATATAAAAAAAAAACAAAAAAAACACAATCCAATTCAGTCTTCGGTTTGGCAGTATAATAATAATGTAAAATTCGGAATGATCGATTATCAATTTAAAAAGAATGCAAAAGAAATTGCAACGGTGTGCAACATTTGAGAAACTTTATTCCCTTCGCGGAGTATATTTATATTACTCTTTTGTTAAGTAATATAAAGAGTAATAAAAATTATATATGTCACATATATCTGCAAATATATAAGAATTATATGCTTTTCTCGTGTTTTTTTTAGAACAAATATATTACTCATACATTTGTTTATTTCATGTGTCACATGCGATTTGTTACGAAATCCGAGAAACCAATACCTGCTTTTTGTCTAAAGAAGAAACAATCATATATTGCGAACACAAAAAATAATTATACTGTCCTTAATACAGACTCTCTCTCTCTCTCTCTCTCTCGAGATAACGCGATCGCGATCGCGTAACCACAACATGGACGAAGCGGCAATTTTTCACGAGTCGTCGTTCATTTGGTGTTACCCGCTCTTTTCGTCCGCTCTCTCGCGCGGGTCCCTGCCGGTAAATTTTAATCTTCTGTCCGATGCGCTCGCGCGCGAGCGAAACGCAAAGAGAGCGGGAAAACGCATATTTGTCGTATCAATATGCATCGCTTGCGCCGCGGCACGAGCGGAGAGACTGCAGTTACCGCGGATAATTCTAAAGAATAATGTTTTTTTTAATTCCGAGCCGGGGCCGTTTGCGCTCGCCGATGATCGGCGCGGCCCGGCTATGTCTCTATTTTTTCTGGCCGGCCGGGTGTGCATTAATTTGTAATTGCGCGGCCGTTTTTACGCGCGAAGTCCGCCGATCGGAAAATAATCGGTCCGCGCGCGCTTCCCGATCGGATCGCGCGAATTGCTTTGTTTTGCGTTTTCGGCCGGAGATGGACGGACGATAGAGCGGCGCGGTGCGAGAGAGAACAGGACATTTACAGAGAGACAGAAAAAGGGGAAATGAGAGGGAGATACAGGAGAGCAAAAGCGAACGGACAGAGAGAAGAGCTCGCTTTTTCGCGGCTTAAAATTAATATGCATGGGTCCGACAGCGAAACGTTTATCTTGCCGGGCTTGATTTCGTTTTGATACGCCGACAAATTGCGGCGCGCGCGTGCCTCCGCGAGCGGGCCGCTATGTAATATTTGCTAAAGCACCGCTTCTCGACCGCGTGCTGCGAAGTTTGAATAAAAGCGACAAACATACGCGGAAAGAAAAAAATTGACAAACAACACAAGAATTGAAATATTAAAAAAAGTGATAGAAAAAAATCAAACTGCGAAAAGACGTGGATGTGTGGGTTATCTGATTTAGTATGATTTTAGACACGGTGCAAGTTGTTGCCGTTGTTGTAGGACGCAAGCGGAAACTTATTAACGATGAGAGGTATCGGCGAAGGGGTGGCAAAAAAATAGCCGAGTTTTTGCGAATTTTCAGCGCGAGACAATATTCGACATCTGGGCTCTCTAGTATATGCGTGTACGTGTGTGTGTATGCGCGTGTGTGTATATACGTGTGTGTGTGAGAGCGCGCGAGCGAGGCGGCGATTAAAAATTAATAACGAATATCAACAGCGGCGGGGCTGGTGTGGCGCTTCATTACTCGAAATTAAAAATCGTCGTTCGGATCGCGAATAAAAACTGCGGCGGCCGCGCGCGGCCGCTTCGGTTCTGTAATTACAAATATCCACATGGCGCCCGGCGGAAAAATCGGTAAACAGACTCGTGATCGATGGCCGCTGCCCCCTCCGCCCTCCCCCTGCGTGTGCCACCCTTTTTCCTACCGACCGAACCCCGCCCCTTCTCTCATCGGGTCGGGGTAGTTTTTTACCGCGATGCCGCGAATTACCATTGCAAACGTCCGGTGCCTGTGAAAGTGGCGGAACGTATGGGGTTTCGATATGATTTCCAAAAAAAAAGAGAAAAAAAACCCCGTAGAAAGACAGAGAGAGAAAGAGAGAAAGAGTAAAAGGCGGAAAAAAGGACAGTCGGAAGGGCTATAAAAGTCCATGGAGTTCTATTAAATTCATGAATCTCTCGATTTAGATCGATCATCGGTTGCCACTGTTCAGAAATATTTTTTTTTTTTTTTTTTTTTTTGCATTATCCGATACCGTTTTTTCAATCTTCCCTCAACAAAGATATCGACGGTTTTGTACTATCGAGCGTGCCTTTTGACAGCTTACTTTTGTGGTTTTATTCGACACTTAATCTATTCCTTTTTTCACAAATTTCATCAACAACTTCATATCGAATTCTTTTTGGTTTCATGGATATAAAGACTAAACAGATTACAAATTATGATTTTATAATTCGCATCTGTATTTCTCTCGTGACAAGTATCGTCTACACCGTTGTTGTGGTAACAACGTCTACGCGGTGTGTCATCATCAACATCGTCGTCGTCGTCGTCGTTGTCGTCGTCGTCGCCGCAGTCGTCGTCGTTACAACGACACCGACGCGGCGCGACATTAAAAGCGGCGACCGGGCGCGAAAATAATTGCATTTCATAATTGGCTAAAATATCAGAAATGAAAATTAGTTTATCGAGCGTCGCGTTAATAATTTCGCTTAATCGAAGCGACCGACGCCGGCGCCGGGGCGCGAGAATGGTGTTCGCGGCGCCTGGAAAACGCGGCACAGATCAGGTGTACTAGAATAAATCGCTCCGCGAATCCAACGCGTCTATCGCGACGTTGCTGTGGTCGCCTCCTCTCTCTCTCTCTCTCTCTCTCTCTCTCTCTTCCCCCATTCCTTTTTCCTCTCTTGCTCTCTTCTATATCAAGAGAGATAAATATTTTTTTATCCGACTCTTTCACTTCGTCGCTCCGACGTCGATTAAAAAATGGTTTATAAGCCAGAATGCATTCGCTGATAATGCACTCGATACTTCTCCGGCGCGTTCTCGTCGGGCAGATCTATTAAGAAAAGTACGTCCGTCAAATTTATACAGAGTGTCGCATTTGGCCGTTTCCTGCCGACCGTAAATTTTTTTTTATGAAACGTGATAACCGCGCTTCCGGCGAAAATCAGATAAAAAGCCGTATAAATGCTAACGATGATCATACACACATACACACACACACATATATATATACATAATTGTATAAATTTTCCAAAATTGCATTCTGTATTAATTGCGGATGTTTTATCTTAATCGTTACATTGATTGAAAACCCCCAAATCTTGATATAAGATTGTTATACTCCATTTTTTATTATTCTCCATTTCTATTCGAGATAATAATTAACATTTAACAAATCTAACACTGTCGATAAACTTTCGCTAAAAAGAAAATTGTTCGCTCTTGCGTTATTATGCGTCAAGAATTCACCAGCCGGCGAATAGATATCACAACAGCGAGACACCCAGTATAGGGACTCTGTCACGGCGGGATAATTTAGCCGGGCATCGGAAAAAAAGGGATATTTTTGGCCCGTCGAACTGTCACGTCGGGGAGAAAAAGGAGGGAATAAAAAAGGTGTAATTGCGTTCTTGCGCCGCCACCGCTCGCGAGCTCGTTCACACGTGTCATCACTCCGCACCGCTTCCGCTTTTAATCACGATTATCAATTTCGGCGCGGAAAATAGCGGCCGTTTAATTGGCGGATGACACGCTTACCGATGCGGTAATTTAATGTCCCGCTCTCCCCCCTTTCATCCTCGTCGACGCGGGGGGGGTGTGCTCGCTCTCTCGTCCTGCGATCTCTCGCCCGCTGCCCGATTCCGCAGTCGATTCGCGACATGATCAAAGTTTCACGCGCGGTCGCCGTTCCGCCCAAGCAGATCGTCCTCGTTTAATGAGTTTGTTTGCTAATAATTACCAATCTCGCCCTCTCGTGCTTTGCTCAAGTGGGATTGCGATTCTCCCGCCGATTGATTGCCGATTTAATCGCGTCGCGAGGAAGATTGTTCAAAAGCCTCTCGGCATTTCCAGGATCGCGGAGATAGCAACTTGAACGAAGAAAAAAAAAAACAGAAAGAAAATAAAAGAAAAAAATGGAATATGTAAACGCGCTTTCTAAAGCTCATCGCGCGACATATAATATACATATATTGTGTGTTGGTACTCCGCGTATCCTGGGATTATGATCTAGAACTATATACGGAATGTGTTTTTAGCACAAGTCACAGGGAATAGCTAATCGGAATTAGTTGAACGAATTTCTAAGCTCCGCGCCAATCTCCACCTGCCTCTTCCCCGTGTTCCGTGTTCGATAATCCGTGTTTGACCGAAAAGAAGGACCCGCCGAATTTTCTTCGGAGATTTATGACTAGCTGGGTATTATATACTTACAGGCAGTATATCATTTAACGCGGGGGTTTTACGAATACAATGGGGGCTTCATTATTTTTAATTAAATTGAAAATTAAATCGCGAACGCGAGCGCAAGCGCGTGCCCGTGCCCGCTTGCTCTCGCTCGGCGCGGCGATATTTCGCCGAATATGTAATTTATATTTATGCATCGGCGATTCATTTGCGCGATTTAAGTTCGACGGGTTTTTTTTTTTTTATTCGACCGTTTTAATTATTCAAATACCGCGTGAGTTTTATACGCGATCGAAGGATTTGCAATATGAATGCGGTAAATAAATTAACTTTTATTAATGAAAATCAGAAATCCCGCGGCTCTATAAAACGGCGAAAACAACGCGGCATTCTCGAAAAGCGGAATAAAAGCGATAAAAATGTTGCGAGCCAATTCTTCCTTCTCTTTTTTTTCTGTAATTATAACGCACCCGCTACCACCAGATTATCGTTCCGCAAACCAAATGTTTAATCAACGCTATAAGGTATATTGTAATATCGAATACATAATGCCTGAGGAAAGTTCGTCATATTTCTTCATTCTCTTTGCATTATTTATCGATATCAATAGATATATACATATATATATATATGCCGCGCCGCGCGTCTCTCCGCGGCAGAAATAAATATGCAGAAACACAAAATCGAAGGTTATTAGATAATATTATTATTTTCGCAAAATGTGACAGCTTAATTTATCCAAAGCGAGTCGTGGTCGAGTTAATTTAATTGCGTCAATTGTAGCCGCCAAAAATATCCACACACATCTGTATTATGTAAATTTATATTTCATTAGAAGGGTATTGATTCGCGCCCGAATATTAATCGCAGACTCCCCGCCCTCTGGGCTTCGCCGAAAAAGATATCACAATAAGTGCGGGATCAATATTTGTTATACGTGCAGACGTGGGGATGAATAAAAAATTGCGTTAGTCATACCGGTGATTGTGTTAAAGCTGACACACCACCCTCTTAATATAATCCGCGACCGAATAAAAGTCATTTTACATGTCTTTTTTAAATTCACAGCTGAAGCTTTCAAGCGTCTGCATTTTTTTTCAATAAAAGTGTTATTAAATTATTATTGCGATATTAGTTGTGCGACGCGACACCTGTATGGATCATCAATGACCAGATACACAACTAGTGTACCAAGTTCTCTCTAATGGGATATGTAGCAAGGATTAATAACTTCAAATCGTATTATCGATAACACACGTCGATCTTCCTTTAGCGATTATTAATATTGCAAATTAATGGATTTAATGTATCTATTAATGTGTTTAACCTTTAAAAAGTTTTTATTCAAAAACGGTCGTCATAACTGCGGGATAATGGAATAAATATGATTCTCCGCAATATTTTCCAATGACGTAATTAATAGTCATTATCTCCCGATGTGATTTTGGTATATAAGCTAAATAAATATAGGCAAAACCATAACTTTTAACCATATCAATAATGATTAATAATTTTGTGTTAATGGTTAAATGTGTAAATCTCTCGCACAATTATTTCATCGTATCAATTACTTACAATAAAATTATACAACGTGTTGTATATCGCGCACATAACAAATATCTATTTTTTTTTAACAAAATTTTGTTTAAATATAAATCACGCAACACGCGTAAATAAAACTCGACGCGAGATAACGTTAAGCAATCGCAGTTAATTTCTCTTCCATCTTTTTCCACGCGACGAGAATTCGCTCGGCACACGAAGAGCTCGAGAGAAGGCTTCTGAGAAGAATGGAAGGGTTGATCGCGCGAGGAAAAGAGCGCGTCGAGGATTCGGTCGAAAAGAGCGAGAGTCAAGAGTCAAGCGAGAGAAAAGCGTGAAAGAGAGATCGGGCGCGCGCAACGAGAAAGCATTTTTAACGAGGCTTGCTCGCGAAAATCGTTAGTTATTCAATCGGCCGGGCAGGCAGGGTAACGAGCGAGATTGATTAAGCCTAAGCGAGCGCGGGCGAGGGGTTCCTTATTTCTCTCGGCTGCTTTTTCCATTTTTCGCGGCAATTAAACCGCACATCGAAAGCCATTAGAACTCGCAGACGCGACGACGCCGCCGTCACCGATCGCTCTCGTAGGTGTACGCGACGGTGTAATCTCCTTCTCTCTCTCTCTCTCTTTCTCTCCTCTCGAGATCATACGTCTTAATTGGACAGGACAGAAATTGAAGACTGCTCGTATAAACGATTCCACCCAATATCAAGATATTACATATTATGCTGTAACAATACATCAGATATCGCGCGTTATTTATTAAACTTTGTTGGCTGTGCTGTGCTCAACCTACGAAAGAGAAACTACTGTTTTTTTTTTGCGAAATGTACAAAGCAAGATGAAAGAAGATCTTTCGTTCTTGTTCAAAAGGTTCGGGCTCTTTTTGTGTTTTCCCGTATAGAATTTCCATCCATTTGTGTCTTCGTGGCAGACAGCGTCTAGACTGCGTTGTCCACGGGAGTTTCTTATTTAAACAAATACCGCGAATAAAAGATCTCGCCATACATGCAAGAAACAAAAAAAAAAAAAAAGGCAAAAACGAGATTTTCAAGTCCAACCGAACGGTATATCTTTGTGACAACGGCCGAGTGTTTTTTGGTTTTTGTTTTTCTTGAAAAAGTTTCGCGCGCAATTTTTCTGGAGTGTATTTATAGCGATGGCAAATCCAGAAACTGATCTCGAAATTCGATAAGATAATTATAAAGACGTGTCTGATACGTTAAGTTTATACGATAATATTAATGCAATATTCAACGCATTAATATGATTACATCCGTGGTATTAAACTATAAATACTCCCGGCACCCTTATAAATTTAGACCTTTAATTGCGATAGCGCGACAAGCGAATTACCGTTTACAATATTATAACAATAACATTTTATGGTGGCTGAGTCGTAAAGTTACGCGGAATTATGCTAATCCGCGTCCACCGCGTAAACTGCAATCGCGCGCGTCTCGCTCTCCTCGCGCGCGCGGAAACCCGCGGATTAATACCTTAATTTCGGGCAGCCCACTCCGTTTCCCATCGCAGTCGATGATGAATACACAATACTGTCTCGAGCCGGGACGAAATAAATTCCGGAAGGATATGGACAGCGTGACAAAAATTCGAGGCCGGCGCAATTCGTTTGTTTCGCTCGCTCGCTCGCTCGCTCGCACGTTCCCGCGAACGAGCGAGCGAGCGACCTGGGCAGCACGCGAGCGCAAATAACGGTCAGTATTTTGCAGTAATATTTCACCGGAGCAGTTGGTATTAATTCGTAATATGTTACCGGCAAACTATACGAAAGCCCCCGCGCACCCGCACGTCCCTCCCGTCCTCCCGCCCCGCCGCGCCGACAAACCTCCCCCCGACATCGTCCCGCGAACCACCCTAATATATGGTCCGGTATTATTGCAATGCAATGGACAGAATACTGTCAAAATTTATCGGCAGCCGTTTTTCATGCGCCGCGTCAAATGAGCCGAGCGATTAAAGCGCGCGAATTAGCCCCGAAATTTTCGGGCGCCGCTGTTGTGTTGCGTCGCGCGGAATAAACGCAGAGCACGCAGCACGTGTGCGCGGTGTGTTGCTTCATGACGACTGTCACGGACCGATGTGACCTTTATTTTTATCTTTCTTAGCTTAGTGGTGCACAAAACACATTGATCACAACGAAAATTTGTAAAAATCTTTTTCAAAATATAAAAAAACTTTTTTATATATAAAAATCATTAAATTACTGAACATTAACGCACACACGCACATAGAAAAGTCAAGATACTTTCCCGGTTCTCCAGTTGCGAATTAAGGACATTCGTGCAATTAGAGATCTAGATACGCAATATCGATTAATCGATTTCCTATCCAAGGTATGAGAGGCCGAAATTAATGCGAATTCGCGGTGCAGTTGGCAGAAAGCAACGATTCCGCCGCTGCTGTTGTAATTATCGCTAACGGGATTCGATGGTTATCCGTTTCTGGCCGATACGTGTAACAGCGCGTTAAGACACGTTCGCGGTAAATCAACGAAGGATGGCGGATCTCCCCTAAATTTCCGCGCGTGTCGAGAGATAGCGGGGGTTTTCTCGCGAGCGTGTCGCGCGGGTGAGAAATGTGCAAGAAGAGACCCGTGGGCGCGCGCGCGCGCTCGACGCGCGAGACATATAAACAACATTCAGAACATTAAACAGCTAAATCCGCTATTACCGCGATGCGGATAGCGGCGGGGCGGCGCGTCGCGCCAGTGAAACGCGTCCGATAATTCACGCGCGCTAAACAGTGTATAAAGAATAACAAATTAATTTGTTATGCCCGCGCCACGCCGATGCGACGCTCCGCGAATTCAGCAGCAGATGCTTCTCGCAATTTATATGGAATTCCGCGGCGGCGGTCGCGTATATAATACAAATAATCAAAGCACGTTATCCGGAGCGTCGGGACGGAAGAGAAGAAAGAGAAAGAAAAAAAAAAGGAACGTGTCAATTTAGATTGCGTAATGAATATTGCAACTGTGCAAATTTGCGTTCGATTTTTATTCTTCTTCATTTTTTTATGACCGATACTGTAGAACAGACTTCATATATACATATATATATATATATATATGTGTGTGTATGTGTGTGTGTATGTATAATACAATTTTACAGCTATACTTGCACTTCACTGGTTCGCTCGCTTCGCTATTCCAATCTAATTTTTTATTAGCGTAAATTTTATGATAGGTCGCGCATCTCCGTGGCGCGGGATTTTATTTCTCGACGTTTCTCATAGATATACATTTCCCGCGTATTAAGCTTTCACATCTCTGCCAAAACAAAAATCGCATAGAATTTTAAATGATAAATATCTTAGCAGCCAACGTAAGTGATATCGACTTTTCACTCGTCGAGACTAAAAACTCGCTTCGCGAGCGATATGCTGCGCGGACGAAATTCGCGGCGAATGTTTCGCTCTTGTTATCGACATCTATTTTCAATCTCTCTCTCTCTTTCTCTCTCTCTCTCTCTCCACTCTTGCGGCAGCTTTTCAAGTCGTCGCTTCGCGTTCGCCAGAGATACTTCCGAGAGTGTCGATTCACAATAGCGAAGGATCGTGCGATGACGATCGCCCGCGCGTCTCGTGGGCCATTTCCCCCTTTCTCCGACCCATCCTCACGTCGCCGCCCGGATCCCCGGGCTAACAGGAAAATAATACCTTGTTGATTGGCAATTTAGTCTGAGAGATAGCGGCAGCAAGAAGCTCCTGCTAGGCGGCAAAAGAACGAATCAAGGCGGCGGCGCGGAGGTGGCGTCGGGACGAATGGGACGACCGCGATCAAGACCTCGCATCCTTCTTTGATTCTACGCTCTTTTCTCTCTATAATTTGGTTTTTTTTTTTTTATATATAATAATCGTCTAGTTTTTAGTAGTATATATCTTTTTTCTTAAACTTCGAAAAAAAAATTCGAAATAATTATTTTTCATATGCGTTTGGTTGTATATTTTTAGTTAATGTAATAGATGTTCGATTAGAATGTCGTTAAACTTCGAGAGCGTATATCCGAAAGTTCCCGCGAGAGAGCTCCCGGAAAACTCGTTTCGAAGAGATGCATCAGCTCGCGACGGTATCATTTTATCTGACAGCTGTTTTTTTATTTTTTTTTTCTTTCTTTTTTTTTTTTTTTTTTTTATTCGCGAGCAGTCGAGACAAGACAGGATAAACCGCGGCGCAACCCCTGCCACGAGTGGTCTAGAGAAGTCACCGCAGCGTGGTCTAGGGTCGGTTTTTCAACCAGCCGCCCTTACATACTAATTATCATCATCGTGGCGCAGTCTCTTGATGCAAACGCCTGAACGCACCTGAACCTCCTGAAACGGTGACGGACGACGAAACGGAGGGGAGGAGGAAAGAGGACGGAAAGGATAGGAAGCGAGGGGAAGGGCGATGACTCGCACGTTTTGTACAAAAACGCGCAGACGGCTGTCTTCGCGTCAGGGAGACAACCCTCAGCTCGTTGCCTCGAGCACGGCCACCCCTCGATTTCCCCCCGTCGCGCTCCGCCGTGTGTCATCCCTTCGCTGCCCGTCCCTCCAATCCTTTCGCGTCGGCTCCGAAGCGGGTTAAGAGGGCCAGCAGTCAAGGGCTGCGGTCGCGTTAAAAGGCACGCTAAAGAGGATGCCACCGGATGCTAATTGTGTCGTTCGAGAACGGCTCGCTTTGTCCGTCGCCGACTATATAAAGAGATAGAAAGATGATTCGAGAGCAGATGCACGATTTGTCGACACACTGTTGTCACACGCGCGCCGCTCGACTTTGATAGATTAATCTTAACACCTAGATGTTTTTATTAAAGAACACAATCTAGTCTAGTACTTTTTACACACACACACACACATTCAAGTGTCAAAGAAACCTGTTTTACAAATTTCTTTTGAATCACAATTTTTTAACAAGTGAACAAAAATTCTATTTTTTTTTCGATTAAAATATTACGTACATTCCAAGTTTTGTTATTTGTAATAGTTGAAGAAAAACGCAAATTGTTGAATTTCAAAATAAAATTTCAATCATATGTCTGTAGATGTTTTTGAGAGATAGCGGAATAACAAAGAGGACAAGAGGGCGGCCAAACGGCGCTCTCTAAATTGCGGCCAATATTAAGATCTCGCGATTGCGCGAAATGATATGCAAAGCAATTCCGGTAGATACACGTCTGTCTCTGTATATATATGCGCGCGCACCTCCGGTTTTTAACATACACCGGCTCTCTCGAAGCCCCCATAAATTCTCAACGACGTCTCGAAGGGTTGAGAGAGCCACACACGCGCCAGAAACGGAAAATTACGTTGTTCCCTCGCGCAGTCTGGCGCGTTTCCGTATTGCAATTCCATTGACCTCTAAGAGGGTCTTTCGCCATCTTCCTCCGTGTTGTAACACACGCGGCTCTTGGACAACACGCTTCTGTCTAAACTAAATCCATCCTATTCTAGATTTTTTTTTTTTTTTTTTGATTTAGGACCATAGATTGAAAATTGCGAGCTTAAAATTAGAATGTAATAACGTTGAAGGTTTTTCTCCAAATCTCACAGAGATTTACGAACCAGCCAAATAGTCAGTGACAATTCAAAAGACTCGGTTTTTTTTTCTTTTTGTGCACGAGTTCTTTGCTATACTTGTTATCGAGAATAAAGTAACATCGACGTGTGCATTGAAGTGCTACGTGTATCTCGTCACGTTCTTTCCGCCGGCCAGCGAAATCGGCGAGAAGTCGCGAGACAAAACCAGACATCGGCGTATTGTTCCGACCGACCGCATTCAATGGCGCGTGCACAATGCGTGCGCACGAGAAGAGAAGAGTGCATCTCCGGATGCATTCAGAGAGCTTGCGGAGAGAAGAGAGCGTACCGGCCTCGCGGTACGTACGCAACGAGCTTCCACCCCTGCTCGTTTCGCTATCTATTCCCGAAGACCCGCCGTCATCTCCCCGACCCATCTTCCGCCCTTCGCGCGCAAGAGGTTGCAGAAACAGCGGCTGTGTTGCAGCTGGATCGCTGATAGAGATGCATCGGTTCCATTACAAGTTGTTAATGAGACAGATCTGTCTCTCGGTCTCGATGCGCTATCAGCCGCGCCCATTGTCGCGCGCGGTCATTGTCTCCCCACATCGCGGATAATAATATCAACCCCCAAGGAAACAAATGGAAGAACCGGAGAGGAAAGAGAAGTGGGAGCGTTTCCGACCGCGCTGTTGAGGCCGCCTGTTTTTCGGGCGAGTGGAAATCCCCGTCTAATTGGGACTAATCTGGCGTTGTGTGTTGGAAAGAACTGCGAAACTTTCGCACCGGAGAGACGGAGAGGTGGATGATACATTCCCCCGAGGTGATAGCAACATCCGTTGCGCAGAAACGCGAGAAACGGACGAGCATATTTTACCGGCGTGAAATGATATAAATTTGACTTTTTCTGATCGTTCGAATCGATTGGATTTCTTTTGTGGCAATATGATAAAAATGTCAGGCAATTACGTTATATATTTCATTCAATTAATGTTATACTCATCTAATGTTGACTCACTTCAGCTTAAATGCTAGAAAAAACTCGTAAAGAAGGAATTTCCAAAATACACCGTAATTTTTTCTCGCTCGTGTTTTCTTTCTTCCTGCGCTCATCTCGGAAAAGCGGTTTTACGCGCACTCGACGATGTAACGGCCGAAAGATAACCGGGCCGATCGGTATCGATACGAGTCGCGTATTTCCACGTCGATTCCATTCTTTGTTATTTCGTGTCGACGCACGCGGGACCGGGGCTCTCCATACTTTTATCCTTTTTTTTTTTTATTTTTTTTTATTTTTTTTTATCTCTCTCTCTCTCTCTTCTCTTCTCTTCCTCCCTCTTTCGCAGCGCAGTATTTCATCGTTTCGCGGGCGTTGCGCCCGCTAAAACGGCCGGATTATAAGCGGCCGATAAACTCTTTTATTTTATTCGCGCCTGTCCCACCCCTCTCCCGCTATCCCTCCTTTTTCGCCTTGCTCCCGAAAATCGAGCGTCGTTATTCCCGTCTGCTGTCGTTTTGTTTTTTTTTTTTTTTCCTTTCTCATCCACCTCCGCCGTTTTCGTTTGCGTTTTATTTATTCCATCGACGCGGTTTCGGTCGCGATCATTGTCGTTAATTGGCCATCTTCTCGCTTGCGAGAATAAAAAAAAAAAAAAAAAATGGCAGTTCCCAATCCAGGGTGGCGGAACGTTTCTTGCTTCTCTGTCGCAAAATAGAGAGACGGAGTTTGATCAACAACAATGAATAAGTGGCCAATACGAATCTATATTAGGTAACTGAAAGAAGTGTTACATTTTTTCTCGACGAGAAAATCGAAAGTCGCTTTCATCGAAGTTAAAGATGGCCAACGACGAAATGAGAGTTACGAAACGAGATACGAGAAACTCTTCTCTGACGTTTTCATAAGAAACAGGCGTGAATAATAATCGAAGGATCGATCAAATATCTCGATGGTCGGGGATAAACGATTCCCCCCGTATTGTTGAAGACAAGCCAAGCGCGCGGGAATAGTCGTGTGATTTTTTTCTTTTTTGTTTTCGAACCGTCGATCGGTTCTTATTAATTGCGGCTTGTTTTTCTCGTAAATCTACCGATCCGTGGCTATTCGTGGCGTTATACTGAGTCTAAATGGGGTTTATATCCAGTAGAACGAGATAGAGGCGAGATTAACGAGTGCGTCGAGTGCTACATCGCTATGCCAAATTTACTGTCGCTCAGTTCTTGTTACCGGAGAATATCCGTTAAGCGCCGCGCGTCCTAAACTGGAAAATGCCGATAGATAGACCGTTTTGGAAAAATTCTAGAACCCTCTCGAGCACGCCAAACACAAAATTGTCTCTCACGTGTGTTTACACGAAAATAGATTACACACACACACACACGCGCGCGCGCGCGCGTTTGAAAATATTATCTTATTTTATTTTTCCAAATACCGACGTTTACGAACGTTCACATTGAGTTAAAAAAGTTACTTCTCGGTTAATAGTAACGATCCAATTATTTTTCACGCTCCGCGAAAAGGGCATAGCGAGGAGCAACACACAAAGATAAAGGGCAGCTGGGTTGCCACATCGCGCGCGAGTCAAGATACTCAACCGTAAATACTGCTCTCTACGCAGCCCTGATAACACCGACGTAACTGCGGAATAGCACTATATTATACAGGTGGTGTCGGTTAAAACGCCAAACTGTTTTACCGCGACGACAACGTGCCAACGATTAACCCCGGAACGCATGCACGCGGGCGTTCCTCTCTTTCCCACTTTGTGCACACGTGAACGTGTGCGAGTTGTACGGCTATGCTATACGCGGTGCATGTGTGTGACCTTTGCCGCCTAGCCGATATAAACATAGAATGCATGCATCGCTGTTGGTGCACGATGCGATGTTCTCTTTCGCACCCTCTTCCGTCCCTCATCGGTTCCTCTCGGTCGCTCGTTCGCTCGCTCGTCGCCACCCCCTCATTTCCAAGCGACGCGAAGCGTGTTGCTGTCGCCCCCAACCTCCGGTTTTCTCTTCTCGCCTGCTCTCTCTCGCTCGCAAACCATCCTCCATCCCGCTCTCCGCTCGCGTTTTCACTCTTTCCCTCTCACCCCACGGTTCTCCCTTCCCACACTCCCGACACCCGATACCCGACACCCGATACCTAATTATGTTAAACGCTTCCGGATTTTGCGGCCGGATTATGCGGCCTCGCTGCCCTCACACTCTCTTTCGCTCTCACCGCGTTGCTTTCTCTCTTTCTCTTTCGCTTCCGCCGCGCGCGCGTTCGACTGTTGCACCCGCGATCTCTCGCGGAGAAAGGATTTGCCGCTGCGATTGGATATACCGAATAACGACGGTAACGGTGTATAAATGATGAGCGTTTGTCACGAGAAGATTAGATGAATGCCTTGGACGCGGAGAGAGGATATATATTCGAGACAATATTCTCTGAGAGAACGTAAGAGATCCCTCCCCTCCGCCTCTGTCTGCGAAACGGAAAGATATAAAAATGTTTTATTTCCAAAGAATAAAAAATGTTATTTTACAAAATTATTTAATTAAATATAGTTCGGATACACGTGTGCTCGCATCCTCAAAAATAAAATTTAAACGCGTCAAATCAAAAGTCGCGTTTGTGCGGTTCCTAAAATAAACATATCAGAAGAGTTGAAATAGTTTATAAAAAAAAAACATTTTATCGCTCGCTACACATACATTATTAGCCTGTTACACGAAACGGATGCGTTTGGTTTTACGACGAAAGAGAGAAAAACAAGAACATTTCCAAAGTGCGATCCAGCTGGCGCGAGTCGGTCGGAAAAGACTGAGAGTGTGTCGGAAAGAATGAAGAAAGAGAAAGAGACGGACCACACGAGAGCGTTCCAATTTCTGGGCAATCGCCGGCCAATTTCGGCGCGTGCCAAATCCATCCCCCGGTTTCGTCGGCAGCGGTCCGCAGCCTCCATCCACCACCGTCGGTCGTGCCGCCCTCCTCTCGCACTCGACCGCCGAAACCGATGTTGCGCGGAATCGCGCGATTTTGCATCCCCACTTTCGGTGTCGTATCTTTCTGCACGCGCGTGCAGAATCCTCTATCCTCTCTCTCTTTCTCTCCCGCCGCCACACGCTCGTTCTATCAACCAAACTCCCCCGAGCGAGCGCGGTAGCGCGCAATGGAGGGTCTGTGTACACGCAACCGGCGAAAAACCGCCGGCGATGATTGCGGTTTACGGCCGCGAAAAACCATCGCGGTCGGATGATGTTGCGATTTCAGATTTATGAAGGAATTGCACAACCGCGAAATATATATTGTTATTAAGAGAATAAAAGACATTAAACACATAAAAATGAAAATCGATTATAGATTTTTTGAAGAAATAAATTAACGCGAGATGATAATTATGCAAAAAGGAATTTTTAAACGCGCGACGCACAGATTGCTACGCTCATTACGGGAAACATTTCATCTGCACGAAAATAATTGGTGATGAATGATCGAGACGGAATTTCTCGTGCGATTTCGTCTTGGGTATTTATCGGCGTTGAAATTGGATTAAAGAAGCTCGGAGAGAGGTCGGCTAACCGAAATCGGCGCTTGTAATGAATCTCGGATTACTATCGAGTGTCCATAATTTCCTGTGCCGTGATTATTATCGCGTTGCCCTAATGCTACATTGTATTAAATTCCAGCGTTAGTAATCAGAGACTGCTGCATCCAACATTATTATTATAATTCTCGCTATTGTTGACGCCAACTTCTCCCGTCGCGCGCTTCTGTGTATCGCACTCGCCAATCTTTTCGAACGTATTGTCAAAACTTGATTCGTATCGCGCGCGATCAAAAAAACTGTTACTGTGTTGCGATTCCCGACATTGTATTATCGCTGAAGAGTTGACTTTGATAAGATTTTTTTAATTCGAGACTCTGTACATCAAAATTGTATAATTAAAATTTTCAGAGCTCTATATATACATCAATTTTAATTAAAATTTTCAACCTCTATATATACGTCAGTTTTTTAAATTGTTTTAAAAAAAATATATATATATATATGTATATTACAATAACGTCATGAGAAGGGCAAACTGTAATTACCTTCAATGTTCCAAAACACGAAATTTGTAGTACAACTTGAATAGTGTATGTTTAATATCATGAATATCCATAAGCATGATACCGACATACTCAGTAATATCAATGAATAGATTGGATTTCTAGAGAATCGTATTAACTGGTTTAAAGAATTAAAACAATGTGCACCTGTTCAGCCATTTTGCCGCACTCTCCTCCACCACGGCAAATAATAATTGCGATATATCTATGCACTTGTCAATTCGCTGTTTGAATAGCATGAGAAAAACAATTTGTAGAATTACGACGCCCCGGCCAATCCCGGAGCGAGTTCTTCTTATCCGCTCTTTCGTTCCTCGCCAATCGTCAGAGCGGAGAAAATCGACACAGCTCTATTTATCGCACCTCGACCGAAGTCATGATACGAGATTTGCGCAACGCGCATTATCTTTATGGACCGTGAGCTATAACGTCATCTAGCGCTGAGAATTTAACACCGCGCGCTTTTATGCGCGCTTTGGTAAAAAAATTATTAAAAAACCGAAAAATTAAAAAAATTGTCTCGGACTATGTATATAATTCTCAGCTCTTAATATACAAAAGTTAATCTAATTAATTAAAATTAAACTTTTAATAATTTACAAGTATTTAAAATCGTTGATTAAACTAAACAATTTTGTTCGTCTCAAAAGTTTGCTCTTTCTTGAAAGAGCATCGTGTTTTACTCGGCGGATACAGTTACAACGCTTAAACATCGTAGTAACGCGAAGATGCAAAAACGCGTCTGGAGAGTGTGGGCCGTGTTTGCCGAAGTATCTGCGTATAATTAACGTTTGTGTTTTACAACTTTGCCGCGCGCTCTCTCGAGCCTTTGGGGTGGACTGTTTTTCGCACTAACGAGAAGTCGCTAAAAATTAGAAGTGCATTAATATTCAGAAAACAAAAGTTAATCTCAAACAGTTTTTTTTTTTTTTTTTTTTCAGAAACTTCACAATCGTGATAATGCAAAAAAAAAAATAGAAAGTCTCATTTATGACTCACGCTGCGATTGATTCTGAGAGATTGGCTTATCTTGAAATTCACACTAGATGTTATCTAGATTAAACAACCTGGTGTACATATTTAGCGTTAAATTCTAAGTACAAATGACGAACCAAGAGAACGGAATTGTCACGACATCGCGCCAATTGTCAGGCTCATCTACTCGTCAATCGCGAGCGCAGCACGTGAACGATATCCTCTCCTTCGGGCTCGTTTTAATTGTCGTCGAGCGTTCAACGAGGCGTAAACGTTGGCGCAACACGTGTATCCCGTCGTCGTCGCGCGTTAATTGCCCGATAAAAATCACAACACGCCAGCAGCGCGGCAGCGTCGAGCGAAGCAGCAACACAGAGCCGGGTCGCGTGGCCGTAAAGATTAAAAATGCCACGCGTCCGCGTTAATCGCCGGTTAATTCGTTAATTACGACGCCACGCACAGGTTGCCGGCATGCAACAACGTTTCGGAAAAGACGTTGCAAATAAGATAAGGTATTTTTTTCTCCCTTCATTCCGAGTGTTTTACTTGTACTAATTTTATTTCCCCCTCCCCCCATCTCTCCTCTTCTTTCTTGCGCGCGAGCAAGAACTTGAAATTATTTTGTTAAAGATGCACGTATTAGCTTCTTTCATAAAGAAAATGAAAAATTATCAATGATAATAAGCGATTTTTTTTTTTTTTGAACGACTTTGTTTATTGTTGTCGATTCAAATTTTATGCACATATATAACACAGCTTGTTTACTTTATAAGACATGTAACTGAAAAAACTAAGCTAGTCAAAAACATTTATATTATGTTCAAAAAATTTAAACAGATTAATCATGAGAATTGACCAAAAGAATTAATTTGTATAATAAAACAATCGATTACAAAGTGTTCAGATAGAATCTGATCTAACCTTTATTATTTAAATTTTTATTTTTATAAGTAAACACTTGTGAGCACTGAATTATATTATTTATTATAAACACTCCCGATGCTTTATTATTATTATTATTATTATTAGTCCATTCTCCGTGTTCTGATAAGAGAGGAAAGAAAAGTGGTATACTGATCGACTGATCAAATAAATCGCTCGCAATACTGCGTCTTGCAATTCTCAGAATCGCCGATCCATCTAAGTGCAAATAGCAGAAATTGAAACATACCTGGAAAATTGTGCTGTATTTTTCATTATCATTTCGATATCCATTTGCGCGAAAAACAGCTGTACTGTATTCATTTCAGCATGCTTAAACACGCTATTTTTTTAACTCGGTTTTCATTAGCGCTGTTTTTTCAGCGTCGCGAACCTTCGTTATCGGCGACAATTTATTTATCTATCTTGAGATATGATGAGTGTAATTTACATTCACAAAAAATATATGAGAGATATGCGTGTGTATGCGTGTGTGCTTGCGATAATGTATAAATATTATTTAACTGTAGGTACTGTAGGTATATATATATATATATACGTGTCGGATTCACAATCATCTTTCACGGGTAAAAACAAACAAATTAGAATAGAATATATTTACATTATCAGTCGTCGCGTTTTGCCATTCATTCTTATTCTTTTTCTGTATTGTTCCCCGATACTCGATTATTTATTAATTCAAAAGACCATCTTTGTATAATCATCATGAATACAAAATCCGTATTGCACTCGTGTCGATTATTTCCTCAGCTGGTTTCACCCACGCGATTGAGAATTATCTCGAAATCGAAGATCGTCGGCAATCCTCCTCCCCCCTTCCCCTCATATCCCATTATCCGAAAAGTGCGTCGCTCGAGGGAACGGCCGAAGTTCACGAACTTCCCTTCGGCTTTCTCGCGCGCGCGCGCGCGCGTGTAGTCGGGAGGGGTGAATTGAGCCAAGAGCAGCGGGAGTTAGGGTGGTTTTACGACGAGCGAAACGCACCCCTCTCTTTCCTCTTTCGAGAGCCGCTAGCTCGCGCGACGTAAACTTTAGTGTGTTTATGAATATTTATATTAATCTACATTTTACGGCGGCGTCCGTGGCCACGAAAGCGGGGAGAGAGTCGGAGTTGAATATAGAGGCGGGAGAGAAAAAAGTGTGCGCGCGCGCGCGACGACGTCGGCGTCGAAAGTCCGAGGTTTATTCGCGCGACGAAGACGACGCCGGCTAGGAAAACTTGGATAATAATTTATGTGTCTCGTCTAATGGCCTTGAGGCATAATCCATACCGAAATAGAACATATGTATTTTGGTGATTCAACGTGAAAGGTTGTCTTTCTTTCAACGAGAGAGTTTGTATATCTGTTAATAAAATTCCTTGTTTTTTTTTTTACATAAAAAAGTTAAAATTTGAGAAAAGATCGCGATAACGCAAATAAATAAAAAAATAGGAAAAATTGGCGGAAAATGATTAAAAAATGAAACACAAGAAAAATCTGTCGAAAAATAAGAATCCGAAAGTTTTAGAGATTTCTAATTTATAATTTTAACAAATTTTAATTATTAAATGAATAAGACAGCACGAGTCCTTCATATATATTCTTTCTTTTGCTTCCTGTTTTAATATTTAAGCTCAATGAGGCAGAGCCGTATCTCGTTTTAAATATTTTAACTCTTTTCGCATAACTGCTACGCGGCTCGTCTTAATCTTTAAGCGGACAGAATCGCATCCCGTTTTAATGGCCGTCATAATTTCCGTTAATAATAGATTGCGCGGGGAACGAGATCGTTGCTCGTTCGCCTAGCGCGTACCGTCGCATCGCGTCGCGCGAGGAGGATTAACAAAAACCGTAAAAAGTGCATCCATTCCCACCGCAAAAGGCATTTCCGTAATTACGGCGAGCCATCCGCGCTAACGTTTGTTCTTAATCGGACGATCGATTGTAGAGATCGTTGAAAATTGTGCGACTGCGGAAAAATCGATATAAAAATAAAAAAGTTACAAGTGCGGTTTATTTCTAAAAAAAAAAAAAAAAAAAAAAAAAAAATCTATAAAAGACGCTTTATTATGCGGGGTCGGGAGAAAGAATCGCACTGTGAAACACTATGCACGCAAGAGTTAATTTTCTGAAACTCCGTAATTTTCGATCCTCGACAATGCGCGCGCGCTCGTCTTCCTGAGCAGACGGTGAGAGAGCGTGCGAATACACTCGGAAGCCCGGCGGATACTCGGGGGTTTTCTGAAGCCGGAGTGCAGTCGACCGCGAAAAGCGTCGGTTTTGTCTTAACGATGCATCGGTACATGCACACACGGGGTGCACCTTTGCTGTCTATCTACGTCCGTGCACCCACGACGGGGTTGCGACGCAACGTTCCCGAGGATCGTCGAGAACGAGGGGAGGGCGAGTGGGTGGCGGCGGCGGAGAATAGCCGAGGAGAGTGGGTGTAGGAGAGAACGGGTGGTTGCGCGAGGTTGGGGTTTAGGGGTGGTGTTGTACGGAGGGATGAGAACACGCGGAGGGGGTCGCGCGGGGGAGGCGGTTAGTACCAAACAGCGCTCACTAGCTCACATACTATTGTGTATACTATTGTTCTGGTTGGCTAATATCCAAGATGGCCGACCACACCAGTTATACTCGGGTGGCGGCGCCGCGGTGTGTGCGTGTCCTCGCTCGAGCGCGCGGCCCGCGCGCGCGAGCGAACGAGCGAGCGAGCGAGCAAGCGTGTGTGTACCCGCGCGTACGTACGTTAGGCCGTTATACGTATGTGCATTTGTGTGTACGGGGAATTCAGTGTACCGAGCAATGCACGGAGCGATGCATATATACGCGCGAGATAATAGCCATTGGCGGAGCCTTAGTCTCCTCGAGGTATATTGATCTGCCGGCGTCGTCGTTGTTACCGAAGAGCGAAGACTTCCTCTGGGCCGAAAGGCGAAACACCGTCCGCCAGGCAACGGAATGCTTCCGGAAAGTGCGTGCGTGCGTGCGTGCGTGCGTGTATACGTGCACGCGTGCTTGCACGTTCCGTTTCGCAACATCAAGTCTGCGCGCGAAAAGCTGCCGTTTTAAGAATTATCTTTAAAAAAAAAACAAACATCATAGTACCTTCTGCGCACGCGTGCGAGAAATGAATCTTCAGCGATACATTTGATTCTTAAATAGTTGCTTTAGAATGTCGAGATAATATCTACGTTGTTTTTTGAGGCACAGCAGAAATTATTATAATCTTTTACATATACATAGCTTTTGTTTAATTCATTAAAATTATTCTTTACCTTAGAGAGAGAGAGAGATTTTTATCTTTATGTAATTATAGTATTTTAAATTTAAAAAAAAGATTATATATTTATATACGTACGTAACATATGTGCATATGTATGTGTGTGTTTTGCGGTTCTTAGTTCTGACGCCGTTGATGTGGCGGCAATCAGATCTGATATTAATTAATAAGCCGGCGCGTCGCGTGGCTGCGATCTATGTTCGCACTCAGTAAGTAAGAATTCTTCGCGATAACTCAAAGTAACGTAAAGGCCAAGGATTATCAAGCCCCTCACCTAATCTCGCGTGTATCTTAAATCTCCTATTCGCTGTTATCTGCCAAGCTGGCATCTAACTCACGGCACATAACGCGCGAGTTACTGAAGTTTCATTATCACTCTTAAATGTTAATTACCTTGCATAACGCGCTCGGCGGGAAAAATCAGATATCGCGCGTCGGGCGCTTCCGCGCGCGAGCGCGAAACACTCGCGCGCGGAATATAACGCCCAGGATGCGCGATTGTCTGTTTAATGGCGCTTTTTATCGGCACCGTTGGATTAAATAATCTGGAAATGGTGTCGCGATCCGTTTTATAGCACCCTAGAAAATTGCGTTTCGTCGGGAGAAAAAAAAAAAAAAAAAAAAGCATACCGACTTTACTTATCGGAATGTTCATCAATATTTAATGCACTACTCGATGAGATCGTAATGTGTTATGAAGAAATCTAAATTCAGACTTCTATTTCACGGAAGCATTAAGTTTCTTCCAATAAGCATACTGCCATTTTTCATGCATCTATGGAACCAGTGAACTCGAAGATGCATTCAATTATTATACAGCCGATACTAAATCTTTCCATATAAAATCGTCGGCATAATATATACCGTTTTCTTCACGGTGCACCGATTTCATTGAATAAGAGAGTGCACTTTATTATCGTGAATTTGTCTCCTGTATATTCTTTTGTCGCGGAAACGTTACGTATTGAAACAAAAAAATTTCTACAATGTTCTATATGACACGTCGCAAAATCGTATAATTCGTTAATTAATGTAAGAACAATCGGAACGAGCACGTCGGTATCATTTTCTGTGACGAATGATGCCATTTAAAAAAAATCCTACGCCCAACAAAGATAACAGAACCAGCGAGAGAATCTCGTGCGTTGAAAAGCAAACCCCTTCGCGTGCGTGCAATCCCGTCATGTCGCGTCGAGGGGTGCGAATTTTCGCGCTTTAAAACAATACGACGATACACAGCCCTCTCTCGAGGCTCGCGATAAAGTCGCGTCTCACCCTTCAAGATAATGAAATGATTTATGATTTTCTGGCTGCGCGACGAGATCGGAAAAATTGTGCTTATTGCGAGTGCATATTATCGCGAAAACACTCGCATATTTCAATCCAAATGACGATACGTGAAAAATTACGTCGACGGAATGCAATTATACTTTGCAATTGTTTTTTGCACACGAGTATTATTTTTGTACAATTATTTAATTTTTTTTTTTACAAAAATAAAAGATAAAATATAAATAAAATTTAATAATATAACTTAATAGTAATAATATAACTATTAATAATATAACTTGTAATTCTGTTAAATAATTTTATACAACATACACACACACACACACGCGCGCGCGCGCGCGCGTATTTACAAGTGTAAAACATGACAGTTTTCTGGAAACGATCTGATGTTTTTACTTGTCGAGAGAAGTTCATCTGATGTGTGCAACATCGCAGTTATTTACGAACTTATGAAATGTACATGAGATTTTGTTGCAACGATAAACAACAAAAAAAACAGGGTCGATCGCGATTCTATGTCCGTCCGATAAAACAAGTAGTAAACAAGTGGTGGTATTTGCATTCCTTGCAATCAAAACTTACCGTGATGCAGTAAAAATTTTAACTGAGCGTAATTTAAGAATAAAATTTGTTTTGCAGAAAAAGACGTTCTTGCAAATTGACCGACCCCGCGATAAGGAATCATTTGTCATTCGGTGGTATCATCAATTACTCAACATCCTGTACTGTAATCTGCCAAAAACTTATGCGTCGGTGAAGCCGGGTTGAGAATGCAATCGCTTGTGTGTATATTGAAACTATGAACTTGAGAAGAATCAAATATGAAATATGAAATTGCAGATGTGAGACGCGATTTATTTATTTAAAACTTTTATTTTTCACTCCACACACTCGCGCATGTTTTACGATACTCCGGACAGGTTAGAACAATAAATTAAATAGAGCGCGAAAAATATTGATTTGCATAAGTCTTGAAAATATGTAAAAAAAAAAAATGTTTTAAATCTCTTTATCGATTTATTCTTCTCCGTCTAACTCATCTGTGCAATTGACGACTCTATATTATTTTATTCGTCATCACGTTTCTTAGTTACAAGTAGTTCACAAAAGAAACGAACTATTTGTTCACAAGAATCCACGTCATATCGATGCTGCGTTAAGGGTTAGCGAATTCCTGCCAGTTGCAGACGCGCGTTTTGCCCCGACTGTACATCCTATTCCCGCGCGTGAATATATTAGGGTGGTTCTGCTCCCCCTTGGAACTCGAACACATACAAATTAACGATATTACTCGCGCGCGTGTACGCTAGCCTACTGTCTATGTGTATGTTAGAGACAGAGAGACGTAAAACGCGGCGGCAGCGGCGGCGGCGGTGGAGGAAGAGGAGGAGGAGGAGGAGGAGGAGGGTTGCGCGACGCGTCAAGGGGTGGAGAGGCTTGGAGAGGCTCTGTCTACGTATGTATATATACGTATGTGTGCGAGTGTGTTTGTGCGCGTAGGGGTGCGCAGGACGGGGGATGAAATATTATAATACGTCACTTGGCAACTGTGCTGCGCCATCGAGCGGTGTATACCAAGTTTCAAATACGCTAATTCGAAAGCCACCCTTCCCGCGCGCTATCCCCGCGGCGTCACTGGCAGGAGAGTTACTCGACTTCTTTCCCAACCTCTCCCCGCTCGTGCTGTATACCCGACTCCTCACCACCACCACCACCACTACCTCCCGTGGCGAAGATTTCCTCCTGCGACGAGGAGAAAAATTACCGGAATGTTTGCGGAGGAAAAGCTGGAATGGAAAATGGAGAGAATCGCGCTATACGCCGCGGGAGAATTTTTTTAAAATTATATATATATCGCGTTAACGTTAAAACTCTGAATAGCGAATACCGCAATCGAGAGGTTGAATCGATTTTCGGCGCCGCGACGATGTCGTTAACGGGAAGGGGTGGAGTGGGAGGCGGTGTATTTGCCAATGTTTGATTTCTCCTAATAGCGACAAACAACCTCTTTCTTTCGCGACTTTAATAGAGACTAATCGTGCGTCAAACAAGCACAATACTCGTCTATTTATAGATCTTTTTGCGCGATGACAAATTTATCAAGTTTGTATCTCAACATCATCAGAAATGTGCGTATCCCGCCTCTCGAGCGTTCGAGAAAAGACGGCATAAATTACTGTTTCTATCGAGCGTCGCAAAAACTTGCGGTCTAAAGTGAGCTCGGTTAAAAGACGACCACGACGACAACGGCGAAGTTTAAAAAGTAGGAGGCGAAGGAAAGATAAACGCGCGCGCGGTATTAAACCTGCATCTCCAACCGTACCTATATAACCTACGCGATACTTCTACGCGTTAACAAGCCAGACACGAAAAAAGGAATAATATCAAGGAAAAAAAAAACAGGAAGATCTAACGATATTGCTTCTATTACTTCTTGATTGACTGAAAGGGCAGGCATTTGCCCGTCGTAAAATGTTCCACAAGGTTAAGACGCGTGTTGCGGGATCCATTAAGGCCCCGTCGGCAAACGATCGCGCCTGATCATGCAAAAGGAACAATTTCCGCAACGAAGGGAATTCTTCGATCGATATGCCCGCGAACGAAACTCAATATAGCGCACAATGCGGCCGGGACTCGAGCGGAAGGAACGCGTCCGGAGTGCTTTTCGCGAAAGACGCCCGGTATACGGGGCCCTGTCCACGAGGGTGTGGTTTGATTAATGACCTATTCGATCCCTGCCTTCTACGTGGATGCTTCGCGCTGCTGTAGTATCGAATTCTACCTAAATACACCTGTATGTGCGTGTACGCGTGTGCGTGAATATGAGCGCGCGGGCGCGTCTATTCGCCCGTTTATGTATTGTACGTTGAAGAGAAAGGGGCATGAGAGAGGAGTAGGCAAAAGGGGTTGCACGAGGATATGAGTATGTACGTGTGTATGTGAGAAAGAGAGAGAGAGAGAGAGGGAGAGAGAGAGAGAGAGAAAGAGACAGAGAGGGGAAATCGCATTTATTAATACTATAGGATCAGAGAGAATCCTCCGAAAGCATACATCATCACAAAGAAGCTAATGCGAGGATATAATAATCGAGCACCGACTTACAAATGTAATGGAAATGCAAGCTTGATATAGCACGGCGTTGTTGATAAAATGAGAGCCGTTAAAATGAGACAAATAACGTAATTTGACAAAAAAGTCGGTGGCTAATTGAATGAGGGCTTTTCAAACAAGTGAAATTAAATGCGTCGCGTCAGAGTAGAGACGTTCTTCTCTGTAATGTAAAATATGTCGCTTGTTGTTAATTTTGTTGCGCCGTAAGTGTTGGGGTAAGTGTTGTACCGCAAGCCAGCTGGCAAAAGTTGTTAAGAATTTAACGCTAATCGTCCAAATTTACGCACGGCGCGGGGATGAGAATTAAAAGAAACGTCGTTAAAAATATACGATATCAACTCGTTTGATTCCGCGGTTCAATTCTCGGAGCACCGCGGGATAATTACGTTCCGCGCGCCCGGTAACGTCGTTAAGTATTCCCGGCGTGCCAGAAATGGAAGCGCGCGCGCGAGAAGAAACGGTGTTCAAGAATCCAGAGATTCGAGAAGTACGCGATTCCCGACTTAACGACTTTTAAGAACGACGCGAAACACATCGCGTATCGCGTTAATCGCTAAAAAAAATTGTTTCGCCTAAAACGATATTTTTGCACAACAATAACATCGAGAATAAAATACTTAGAGAAATTCTCGAGATACAAAGCAAAAATGAGAGAAGGGTGGAAACGCGCGAAGGGAGGACAAGGACGTGTACGGTGCGCGACATTAATTTCCAGAGGCGGCGGCGGGCAACTTTTGCGGAGTTTGAGCTCGCTCGCTCGCCGCAAAATACTTTGACAAATCCCCGCGATATCTCGCGGAAACTCTGCCGGCGGAGTCGAGCCGTGCGCGCGCGGGCGCGCGCGCGCGCTCACACTCTAATCGAAAGGAAACACGGCGTCGCATATAAATAAGAATTTATAGACGATGAAAAATGCGGACGAAAGTTGAAGTTCTGCGCGAGTTTTCCTCCTCCGCTCTTTCTGCCTCTCCTTTACCTTCTCCCGCACCTCATGCACTTCTTCCTTCTCTCTCCCGCGCCTTCGTCATCCTTCTTTCCGAGTTCTGCGAGCAGAAAGAAAGAGAGAGAGAGAGAGAGAGAGAGGAGGAAGAGGAGGATGAAGGGGGTGGCAGGCAGGGTGGGAATTTACGGAGCGAAGTTTCGCGCGAAAAGCGAAAACTCTCGCTAATGGCTGTTTTTCTTGGGCGGAATACTTAAAAAAAGGGGGCGGCGTAAAGGGGGAGGAAAGAGGGAGCGGGTGGCGGCCGTAGGAAGCGCGAAACGGCGGAAATAAAAACGAGAGAGTTACTCGCTCCTCTCTTCTTGTCTCTCCCTCCTGCTTCTCCCCTCCCCATCTCCTCCTCTCGTCGCGCGCGCCTCTTTCTTTCTCTTTTAACTTCCATCTCCGCGACAGAAACAAAAAAGTGTAATTTGCCGCTATTAGGCGACACCCTTCCTCGCGTTCGACCCTCCCGTCCGTCTCTCGTCCTTGGGAGAGAAGAGGGTGACAAGCGCTGAACTCGCGATATTACGATCTCGACAACGACCGCTCTCTCTCTCTCTCTTTCTTTCTTTCTTTCTTTCTTTCTTTTTCTCTTTTTCCCTCTCTTTCTCTCTCGGCGCGAAATAACTTACAATCGAATTACATCCGCCGGACCTGGCCGTGGCGTTACGTCGTCACGAACGTAACGCCCGTAACGGTAAAGACGAAGTCCTATCCGCGTCACGTTGCATCAACAACGGGGAATGTTGTCCCTGCGAGATTCCGCTCTCGCTAAGAAAAATCGAATTTATATAAAAAATTTTATATCGCTATGTATTTATGTGCCATGTGCAAATAAAACGAGAAAGTTATTTTAAGATAGTTGTAATATATTATGCGATCAGTTCGTTCGTTCGTTACGCGAATTATTACGTGAACGAAAAAAGACACGTCAAAAATCTCGCCCGCTAACGACACGCATATCCCACATGACGAGTGCGTAATAATCAGCTAGAAAATTACGCACTAATCGGTTAGATCCGGTAAAAGAGATTATCTAGGCGTGCGATGCGTTCCGACAAGCACGCAAAACGGCCGTCAAGTCGTTGCTTATGGTCGTAGGTCAATACCATACTCGGCCGTACACCCGTAAATATACGACACACACACACACACACACACACACGTACGTACGCACAGGGGAAGATAAATACCCATTCTACATCGCGTTTATTGTACGCGATCAATACTTACAAAATAATATCTGAATTTTTCATTAATTGTTTCTGAAATCAGTCATTTGAGAAATAGAGCATTCTTGAATAAAGTTTTTGATAAAATAACTGGAAGAAGTAATTTCCATGCTATTATTGACTCTCGTATTTTAAATTAAATAATGTTCTTTGTTTATAATTTTCTTCTCCTTCTCCTCCCCCTCCTCCGCCCCCCCCCCACCCCACTCCTCCCTCATCTCTTTCTCTCTTCTATTTCTACTAAGTAATTTACTTTCAGGTTTTAATTAACGCAGAAATATTAAAGATAAGTAGGAAAGTAGATGACTATAGCATACGCGTAGTGTATACTATTGTAGAAAACGTTCTCTGTGAACGGTTTAAGATATTATTCGAAACGCATGTACGCGAACTTTGGCATTACAATAGCAAAATCTCCATAAAATTGCGTGTTTTGCATATTAGAAGAGATGGAAAAGTTTGATTGGAGATGTTGGCGGCGAAAAGGTTATAACGCGCGGCGCGTAGCAAAATGGAGAGAAGAAACTGAACTCTCGTTTCTTCCTCGAGCGAGCGGAAGCGTGGGACAGGTTCAGAAGCCGCTGAAGTAGTAACGCAAAAATAGCGATCGAACATACCACAGGCCGTGCTCTCTTTACGTATGTATGCATACGCGTTGCGTGCGTCCGTGTGCGCGCGTACATGTGTGTGTGTGTGTGTGTGTGTGTGCTCGCGCGCTCGCTTTCCACCCCGGTGAGGGATAACGCGATGCAATGGAAATCAAGCGCAACCCCTTGCCGCGGATTGGTATATACGGAGCATCGGCTCCGATGGAAGCCATTATCTTGATATGTTGGCCGAGCATCGAGCCACTCTCTTCGTTCCAGGCCCCTCTTGCTTGCCTCCCTTCGTCCCCCTGCTGCCTGTTCCCCTGATCGGTAACGTATAATTAAAGTTGCTCGCCAATGGCGAAGAGCGAGAGAAAGGAGCAGAGGGACGACTCTCGCCGACGTTTTGCTCTCCTCCGCGATGAAACAATTTTTTCGTTAGGTAAACGGAGCTGATCGACTGGCCCTCGATGTGTAGACGAGGTCGAAATTTGAAACCGGAAGCAGACATCGACGAGCGAAGCCTTGAGAACGAAGAGGGAAAGGACGAGGGTAAAGTTTACTGTACTCTCGAACAGTGTAAAGAGATGGAATATCGCAAAAAAATGTAATGTGCAATAAAAAATAAAATTGTTCAAAAAAATTTTTATACATTATTTGCGCGCGAGATGAATAAAAATATTCTAGAATAATAAATTTCATCAAAGTGACAGTTTACTCTTGTTCGAATCTCACATTTTAATTTCTTGCGAAACTGGAAGACATCGCGCGTCTTGTCTCGCCTGTAAAGTTGAAAAGTTGCAACTCACATAATAACAAAATTTAATTACAAAATAGTTGCAAAATTTGCAATACATCGCTACGTTTATCATTTAAAATTTTGTTTAATTTAATATAATCTTAACTAAGAAAATATGAATAAAATCGTAAGAGCCGTTTTTGCAGGATGTTATGCCGAAATAACATCTTGCAAAAACGGCTCTCTTGTGAGCTTATTCATATTTTCTTAGTTAAGACTTCGGAGCCTTAAGTTTCTTTAATTGTTAATATAATCTATAACAGAAAATTTGTACGTCGCAATAGAAAAGTTTCTTTGATTCGCGCAATGTACATACAAAGTTTATTCTATTTATATAATCTTATATATTTCCAGTGAAAGAATATATGACGCATCGTCATTCACATAAACACACCTATGTACAATATCGATTTGTTACACACATTTGGATTGTCATTTTTGCGTAACGCCTCCAGAAAATGAAGAACATTTGAAACTTTCTCTGAAATGGCAAGAAGCCGTTGCGCTATGTCGCCGGAAAATCTCTTCGAGCGGTAAACGAAGGATTTATGTACCGAACGGGCTGAAAGTCGAGTCTCCCTTCTCCTCTCCCCAAGAAGAGTGCACTTTAATGCACTTGTCGAACGTCCCGGCACGCCGCGGCTCTTCGAAAGCACGGAATGTTTTCAAAGTCGCGCGACTCTCTTGCTCATCGAAGAAGTGCAATATTTAAATTCCGTCCGGTCACACGGATAATACATACACACACACACACACACACAGTATATCTCGCAAATATACCCATAAAAGAAGCAGTAAACCTTGAATTTTTTTTGAAACATACTTAGATTAAAAAAAAAAAAAAAAACACAAAATTAACAAATTCGCTTTGTTCAATATTGCAAGTCGATTTCGCTGCGACGCGTGTTAGTTTTTATATCTGAAAATAAATGAGTGCAAAAATAGATTCGTTGCAAGTCTGATAACAAAAAAAACTCGAGACTGGCGGCTTTGTTCTCCGAGTTCCGTCATTCTTAGTTTTCTTCTTTTTTTTTTTTTTTTTTCTAGGCAACGTACTTATTGGGATTGCGGACGGTTACAGCACGCGGTTACGTTAAAGCATAAGGTTATCGTCGATATGGGGGTTGGTGTTGCTATAGCCGCGTTATAGCACGACGCGTTCAGACATTCTCGTTAAATATTAACAGAACCGTATATAAAGCGCGTTTCCGAGCTTACAAGAGGCGCTTTGTAAAGGACGCCACACTTCATGTTCATATTTCCACTTCTTCTTCGACTTAAACGGGACAGGGGTTCACAACAAACAGCCTCAAAATAAAACCGAAGTATCGGGAAACCTTATTTTAACAAAGAAAAAATGAATAAATAAATAATACAATAGTATATGCAATAAATATAGGTAAAAAATAAGTAACGCGATACACACAATTGAACTAAAAATATAAGCGGTTGTCATCACGATTGACAGCAAGAAAAAAATAATACAGTAAACTCTCTCTCTCTCTTTCTCTCTTTCTCTCTCTCTCTCTCTCTCTCTCTCTCGACCATTGCTCTGGTAGTCGCAATTTAATATTTAGTTTGAAAACGCCAGTTGCGGTATAATATCGAGTTATAAGCAAAGTTGAGAATTCGAAAGTATTTCTATGAATTAAATATCAAAAGAAAATTTTTTTGCTGCCAGTTTCAAGTGATATTCACTTTATGCAAGTATTACAGTTCGAAAAAGTTATATAATATTTCATATTGAAGCACACACAGCAGATAAGTAACATCGGACACTCTTCTTTTTTTTCTGCCTATACCACCAACCAAACGCACGGAATACTGATTGTCCTTACACGACAGTGTTGTCCATAAGTTTGCAAAAAAAAAAAAAAAAAAAAAATAGCCGTGTAAAAGAGAAATAAACCAACTTTTAAACCTTCACGAACTGTACAGCGCGTTGCGTCATCGTTTTACGAGAGTTGTTACACGATTGTGTTGCACAACCGCGAAAAACGTGTCAATATCTTGCGAAATAACATCAATTTAATGTTTTATTTATATTAAATAATAATAGCCTCATTGTTACTGATTCAATATGGAACGAGCGTATCCGTGGTACTGCCACAGTTCAAAGAGACTTCTTAGCTAATCCCTGACCAAAGTCGACCTGAGATCGGCGGAGATCGTCGAAAGACAGTAAAGGTGGTAAGAGCAGATAATCGAAACTCAATTTCAAACATTTTACTCGCGGTAGATTAAGCGAGTCTATTTGCGGACCCATATCCTTCGCCGACCATTACCCTTCGTTTCGCGATCGAGATTGAAGAAGAGAGATTGAATGAGAGAGAGACGAAAAATTTATTCTTCACGCGCGCGACACTATCCACACACACACACACACATTATTCGTTTAATTTTAAACAGAAACTGTATTTTCATAGTGTTTTTTATTCAAAGAAATTGAGAAAGAGTTGAGAGAAAACATGTAGTAATAATTTAAAAATTTCAAAAAGTGTATGCGCGGAAAAAAATATTATCTTATTAGGAACGTTACCTCACATACTTAATAATTATATAAATACACGCGAGAAGACTCGACGGCGCAAATCTGCTTAATTATTCCTTGTTTGCGGGAGGAATTCGCATCTTCCGTAGGAATTTCTAGATTGTGTGCTCATGTGCTTTTCCGCCGTTTCCGTGTATATATCGCGGACTTTTAATAGCGCGCAGTTTAGTTAAGAACGAAAGAATCGCGTCCCCTCCCCCCGGCGTGAGCAAAACGCGCGACCGTTGAACTCTCATTCTGGCGGATCGTCTTTCAGAGAGCGGCCGGCGATTTCCAGGGCGAAACCGGGTCGAAAATATCGCCGCGTCATCGTGTATGGTCGCGCAATAATTCGCGAAGCGCACGTACGTTATATTACCCCCGGAGCGCGAGTCGCGAGAGGCGACGAGAACGGCGAGATGAGAATGATGATGAGGCGGAAAGGGTGGCGGGGTGAGTCGGGGGGAGGGCGAGCGATCAGCGTTTTAAAATAGAGCAATTTTTAATTATGCCGGCTCTGCTCGTGATCCGCGATACCGGAGACGGGAGTACCGCAGAGAGAGGCCAAGCCCCGACAAAAGAGTTGAAGATCAGGGAGGGAGATCTCGGAACTGACGTTTTCAAAAAAAAAAAAAAAAAAAAAAAACGAGTACAAGAGCGCCGGTACAGCCGCCAGTCGTCCGACGTCTCCGTCGTGTCGCCGGTACAAGCGTATCCGCCTGTTTACCCGGCCATGCCGTGCGACGACATATTAAAAATCCGCGCGCTCGCCACAGCAATCTTTTCCGCAAACACGCGGGAATTATATGTGAGCTGTAAGACATAGACAAAGGGAGGATACCGTGCGCGATGCGCCGGTTAAGGCTCGTTTCTGACGACGTTCGTGTATCGTCGCGCGTATGATCCGCGACTGCGTACATATGTACGTGTGTGTAAGTGTGTAAGTGTGTGTGCTTCGTCACCCCTTCGCTCCCTCGAAACGTTAAGCCGCCGAAGCGGTACGTAGGCCTTAAGCCGCATCGTCGCCGATCCTCCAGCCTCTCCCGTTCCCTCCCCGCCGTTCTCTTTTTCTCTACGTCCCTCTCTGTATTCTTTATCCCACCCACCCCCGTCCCGCTTCGCTCCACGTTTCGTGTGCGCGATACATGGCGACGGACGCGGGCACTGCTCTCACCGCCTTAATGCATTCGGCAAACATCGCCAGCGCCGTTGTGCGAACCGGGTCTTTATTTACACTACGGATTCTTTCTCTCCTGCGTGCGGCGACTGCGTCTCGTGTGCGTGTCACGCAGCGAAACGCGTTGCCGACGACGAAAATCCCAAACGTCGATCTCTCTCAGCTGAAAACGCCCGGTACTTTGGCCCAGGCGACCACAAGATCCGAGTGAACTTGGCTTTCCCCGATTCGAGCCGCCGCAATTTCTACCGTAAATTTCAATGTCTATTCGTGTTCTGAATTATTATAATAATATTACTTAAATGACCAAAAATCATATCAATATTAATCGTCCTAAATTATTTAAGCTGTCGACATTTTAACTTATCATCTCTAAAGAACTGACGAAAATACATTTCTTGAGAGCGATTTAAATTATTCCAGATACTAAATATTAAATGCGATGATGTATTTAGATTTCGCGAGAAATGTGTCCCAGTTCTCGAGTGAATAAATTCCGCGCCGTGCCGTCCGCAAGTTCATGAACATCGCTGATCCTCGACGAAACGGGAATGTGATGCGTTGCATTTTCCCACATTCTTCGCACATTCAATTTACGCAGAAGTCACAGCGCAAACAAATTTACGCCGTTACACCGCCGTTGCGCTCAAGCAAAAGAAAAAAAAAATCAGCGCGGGATTTAAATTTTTCCGCGACACACCAGCCAGCAGTCGTGAAGCCGAAACGCGCGCGAAACGGGCGGAGAAAGGGGATGATGAGATTTTCCCGAGGTACACGATGAAGTCGCCCTCCGGAACGTGTCCGGTCGCTATTAGGGTCTTCGTGTTTTTTTCGCGCGACCCGTTTCACGCGACTCGCCGCCGTCAACCCCCCGTCGGGAGCTACTTGTAAGCAAGACCTTAAAACATAACGGGATGCGCTCCCGCGTTTTCGCGTCGGACGAAAATGATTTTTCCTCGCGCGCGCGGAAAAGTAGGAAACCCTGTCGAAAAGATTAGAACACGGCCGCGCCCGTGTCCAAGTAATGCCGGGCCCGTGGGTAATATCTCACCATTAGGCATAATCATCCCCTTACACATCCGACGAGCAGCACATCCACCAGTAGTCGGGCGCCGCCGGCCCTCTAATGCCTTATAATTTATAACTCGCCCACCCCCTCCCCCATCGTCGCCGCGCTTTCCCAACCCCTTCCGTCCTCGCGTCTCGCGTTCCTCTCCGGGGCTCCTACGCGCCGCCTCCGCTCGCTGCCGGAATATATATCAGCGTTAAAGTTAAAGGCCGCTGGCAGTCAAGAAAGTAAGCCCTCCCGGCGAACCGTCCGGAATTTATAAATATGGCGTCTAATATTCCGCCGTTATCGCCGGACGTCGGAGGAATCGCGTCACGATCCCGAGAAATCAAGCGGCCCTCATCAATTTCATCATATTCTCGGCTTTTCTTCTCTCACAATCTCACCTACTTTGTTACGTCAAATTGCTTGTTTCTAATTATCGACAATCGGGTTTTAATTTGACATTTATATTTGTCTATACATTGTTCTTCTCGGTAAATATTGCGAGAGCCTTATATTAAATTTATTAACGCAACGCAACCCCGCGCCACAAACGAATGGCGCTTCGAATGAATAACGAGCGACTTCAATCAAATTTCCTCGAATCTTACGAATGTTGAACGAATGTTAAATTGACGATCGCTAAATTCTTAATGACTCGTTAAAAACGAAAACGGTTTAACACTCGTTGGAACTCGACGACGATGACGACGACGACGACGACGACGACGACGACGACGACGGAATATAAAAGAAAGTACATTTAAGATCATTATAGATTTAACGGCCGTTATATCTGGTTTAAGAAACTTGGTGACATCGAACGTAAATTTTTTACGAACATGGACATGCGAGGAAATATCTTTTTTATACGTACATTCTCGATCTCTGACGGTATTTCGGGATAGAAAAAATTCTCGCGTCGTTCCACATCTTTGGTTACGAAATGGTGACTTTTCGGTGAACTTCGCGTGTGCCTCGTTACGGGAACGTGACGAATACTGACGTTATCTCTGAATTGCGCGAGGGATCGACTCACCCCTCAGTCGCGCGATAGTCGCGATAGTCGCGATCGTCGTAGTCGTAGTCGTCGTCGTCGTCGTCGTCGTCGTCCGCATAACGACGATCAATCGTGCTCTGATTTTCGTATTAATTTAGTAATCCGCGCGCACGCTTCTCGTCTCCGGTCACGCGAGCCGCGTGTACACGAGTGCCCATCGGTGAATAGATAAAAGCGACCACGGCACGAACGAAGTGCACAGGCTGAATATACAGGGTGTACTATTCGAGAAAGCTACCGCTGCTTGCTCCTTTTCATTTGTGCTTTCACGACAATTTGATCGCGGATTTTTTCTAAATTAAAAAATAACAAAGTATAACAAATGTGATATATACAAAGTTCATGTGTGATGTGTATATATATATATATATGTGTGTGTTAGCACAAAGCCTTTTATCTTTTATGTCCGAAAAATAACAACAAATCTCCTTGGCACTTGGAGCGTGGAAGAACGTTCTTATTGTTTCCGACACACACTTTGTACAATCGCGAGGAGGAGGGAGGAAAGAGTTAGAATAGAGCGAGGGTGTGGTTGGTTCTGACGTTGTCGGGGAAGGAAAGGAGTGCCGATCGCGAGGGTGAGTTAAATGCAGATTGCGAGAGCTTTTCGAGTGATTTGACCAATTTTACAATTTTAGAGCGTGCCGATGTGTTACGAACGAACGAGCGAGCGAATAAGAGAGAGGGACAAGTCGCGGCAGATGAGAGAAAGATAAGAACGAAAGAGAAGAACGGAGTGGAAAGGGGGATAGCTCTGCCGCACCCCTAAAGCTTCGTATGCACAGCCATAATCGTGGCGGGGCAGTTAGGCCCGTTAAGCAATATCTATTTCCTCCGGCGCCGTTTTTCTTTCTTTCTTTCGTAAAAACGCGACTGCCACGGGCGATGGGCGCGGCGCACATGTTTAATACACGCGCAGATAGCAAATAACGATATTTTTTCAGATAAGCATCAATACCTCGAGAGCCTTCGTATTTGAGAACAAACAATAACACGAGAAGAATTTGTGAGAACTTTGCAAAATACAAGCCGCACACGTTCGGCGTGTGTGCAAATTGTAATTCTTTTTTCTCAAATATTTCAACATTATACAAAATAAAAAACACATATAAAGAGAAAAGAATGAAAAATTAATACGAATGTAATGAAGTATTTTTTGTGAGAAAAGAAGAGGAGAGAGAAAAAAAGCTTTTTAACATGAATAATATTTTTAAATATAATAAACTTATTCATTTCGACAATTAATGATCTTTAGGCTCTGAAGTTAAATTAGAAATATATAGATGTGCCCCGTACGGCACGAGGAGAGCCGAAGGGGTTCCAGGTTCGACTCCTGACCGAGGAGTTTTTTTCGCAATATTTTAAAATTAGAAGAGTATACTGGGTTTCTCATATATGTGATGCAAATATAGCATCCTATATGAAAATTTACATTATATATACATTATATACATTATATATATATATGTATGTATGTATACGCATGAGTTTTTGAATTGAGATTTCAATTCTTACATATATATATATATATATATATATATATATATATATATATGTATGTATATACATGAGTTTTTGAATTGAGATTTCAATTCTTAAATTCATATAGGATGCTATATTTGCATCACATATATGAAAAACCCCGTATACCCCTCTAATTTTAAAATATTGCGAAAAAAACTTCTCGGCCAGGAGTCAAACCTGGAACTTCCGGCTCTCCGTGCCGTACGGCACATCTATATATTTCTAGTTTAACTTCAGAACTTAAAGATTCTGTATTAATTGTCGAAATAAATAAGTTTATTATATCTAAATATTATTTATGTTAGAAGAAAGCTATGTATATATACAGGGTGTCCCAGAATTGGTTTAACATCTCTCGTAG
>NW_018020641.1:241571-278534 GCF_002006095.1 Pseudomyrmex gracilis
GTGTGAAGCGCGCCGGGCTGTCCTACGCGCGTAAGACAGCCCGATGCACACTTATTCGCGGATCTTTGTTAATTAAAATCTCGGTAACTATTGCGAATCTAGCAAAATGGTATAAGACTTTGCACCTCAGTTTTATTCCTTCTACCTGTCTACGAGAGATGTTAAACCAATTCTGGGACATCCTGTATATACGCGCATTTTTCCGCAACAACATCCAGCCAACGGCTCTTATTACCGTCTATATATTTCTTATTCATTTCGATTTACGAGCTAATAAAGCTGCGTAATTTCGTAATTAATTTAAACACATATTTGTCGTTTATGACGTTAAACACATTGATATAAATAAAGCCTAATAATATGCATATATCGGTCAAAACGGTATACTTCGCAAACAAAATAGCTATCACAGAGCGGGCAGATACGTGTCGAAGATATTTTGTGAAAGAGAAGTCGCGTGATCATCGCGGCTTCGTGAGAATCAGTTGATCATACAATCCGGCGACGGGCTATCAGCGGGAACGTCGTTATTTACTGAACGACGACGAGGACCGCGACGACAACAACGTAACGGCCGTCGCCGGTCCCCTCGGCGGCGATACGATCGACCATTTTGTAAATCAGTTCCGACATTTTGTCTTCATAAATCAGACGTTGTGGGAGCCCGTTCGTGCGGAAGCGCTGATTATAATTAACGCGGCCCGAATTAATATGGCCGCCCGTCGTCACGCGACTCGGATTCTTCCGATCGCCGCCTCTTCGATCGCCACGCAGTGGTGGCCGCGTGCGATCAACACATTTCTACAGAATTAACGGAAGCGACGGGGGCACACGCAGCGGCAGCCAACAGCGGGCGATATCGCTCCGTGAGATTTCGCTAATTAATTTAATTAATTCGCCAGTCGAGAATAAATTGCGGGTCGCGTGTGGGTGTGCATCTTTTTAATTTCTTCGCGCCATTCGTCTTGCCATCGCGGCGAAGATATAAATCACGCCAACATGTGTCGCACCGCCCGTTGTTATAAGCGTGCAAAAATTAATTTGCACCGTCGTCGCGCGGCCAAATCTATTTAAAAAAATGCAAATTCGAATCGCGGAAGTTGGGGGTACCGCGAAACAGCCGCGCATGTATCAAATCTTGTATTTAAAAAATGATTATTTTAATGAGCGCGAGATTTGAATTTATATTCATAAAGATACAAAAATCAATTTCTGTTAAAATTAATTAAATTAAAAAATGACAAGTTAACTTTCAATTGTATATAAAATTTGAAACAACGCAAAATAAATTACTGTTCCTGATTAATCCGTTGTCAATAAGTTTGATGTATGTAAGAAATATCAATTGGGGGATGTTATCATTGGTGTCTCTGTGTCTAACTTCGCGGCGAGACCACCGGAGAGAGACCACCTTAGACCCGCATTCCCCGCGAGTTCCTCGAGCGGTATGAGCGTAGCCGTGATCGTCGTGACGTGCTCGGCGCGCGAGTTTACAGTCCGCGCTATTTATCGCCGCGGATAAGATCGGCGGTGCAAGACGCAACTATCTCGGGAATGCGGCGAAACGCGACACTGTAGAGACAACGCGGATGCGTGTACGCGCCTCTTCCGTCATCCCAAGCTCAACATCGCGAGACACGTTGCCGACTATATAGTCCGAATGGAACTTGGCGAGCACGCGAGGTATAAATTTCGTTGTTGGCGATTGAAAGAAAAAAATTGTGAGAAAGTTCACAAGTAGATCAGAAATTGCGTTGGCGTTTTGATTAAAATGTATCAACGAGTTCGCGCGGACTCGATTTGACAATTAAAATATATATATATATATATATATATATATATGAATTAGAGAACCGATGATTCGAATTGGATGAGATAATACTCGATACGTATTTTTACTCGTACCACGTACGTATTATTAGCCGCTCTGTAAGCGCATCTCTGTGCACAATTCAAACATTACTTTATTAAAAACTACATCAGACGCAGAGCATTATAAGGTGAGCATTATTGCGCGGTGATGAAATAGGTCGAAAATATCGAAAGGTTCGAAGAACCGAGAGCCACAAAGTCAGAATCACTCGTTAGCATTCATCAACGAACGAGGACGATGAGAGAGCTCGCCTTTAAACGAAACAAGGTTGGCGAGAAAAAGCGCGCGGCATATCGTTTAGCCGCGGTCTTTATTCTTCGCGTTTGCCGTGCACAAAAAAATTGCGAGGTCATATCGATACTTATCGGGTGCGAGCGAGATACACCTGCGAGTAAGACGAGGCGAGTTGCAAAATGTTATTCGTATTTACGCAGACATCACTGTATGTGGAAATGAGCGTCACTGTGTATGTGTCGCACGAACACACAGGCGCGCAGCGCGCGCGCGTGCACACACACACACACACACACACAGAGGTGGAACAAACTTCGACATGAATTACTTAGATTAATTTAGTTGGGCGGTGGGGCGGCCCGTCGCCGTGCGTTGTTGCTTACTCTCCGACCTTCTCTGTGTATCGCACCCCCGCAATACACCCCCCGAGTTGCCGCTGCCGACACCAGCGTTGCTGGCGGTCTCTCGCTTTGCGGTATCGATTCCGACTTACTTGTGCTTTCGCCTAATTTTAGAAGCCACGGCCAAACGATAAATAACGCCCGCCACCATCTCTCTCTCTCTCTCTCCGCCTTCTTACGCGCGCTTTTATTTACAGTCTTCAATCCCTTATGGACGCGCGTCCCGAGTGCGCCGCGAACCCCTTTATGAGTTTCTGCAGCAGACCCGCGGAAATGCGCTGACATCGCGTCGTATTTCTTGTGGTTTCTATTTTTTTTTTTTTTTTTTTTGAATCAATTTATAATTTTGTTTCTTTTTTTTTTTTTTTTCAAGCAGAAGAANTTTTTTTTTTTTTTTTTTTGAATCAATTTATAATTTTGTTTCTTTTTTTTTTTTGGTCAATCGATGCGATAAATATTAAGTTTTACCGCTGTGACCTGTCGATATATTTAAAACGGTTTGGTAATAAATTGAAAATAAAAAATTTTGCTTGAAAAATCTGTAGATAAAAAAAATTATGTAAATTTTTTTGCTTACACGAGATTTGCGCCACATTATTTTAATGATGGTTATTTTACACGATTTGCATTGTTCGATTCTGGAATGTAGTACTATTTTATTCTGTTCGATTGTGTATTCATCCGATTCCCACGATGACGAGATTTCGAAGCTTCGCGAGTAAATCATTCGGTTTATCGGACCGCGCGTGAATTCGGGACGGCGATAAATTCCGCGCAGCGTGTTTACTCGCGTGCACGGATCGAAACTTTCCGCCTAGGACGGCAGAGGGATGAAGTGGAAAAGGGGTGAGGGGGGAGAGGAAACCGCATCGATCGCCGACCGTCACTGAAGCCGAATTCACGGACACCTTGAAGAGATGTCCTAATTTTCATTTCCTGCCCCGTTTCGTTTCTTCGCCCCCCCCCCCCAGAGCAACTTACGTCTCCCCTATTCGTAAGGGTGTTAACGCGGACCGAGCATGACTCGGTTCAAATTATCGACTCAATTTCATCGGAAACGTACCGCGGGGACGTTTCACGAAGACAGATATACTCGGAAGTTCGCCAACACAGCGACAACACAGTCTAGCTACCGACAACGGAGTTACAAGTACTACTAGAAAAATCAAAAACAAAATTTTCGTAATTTGAAGATTTTTTTTTTTTTTACGTCATAATGAAAGTGTTCGCGAAAATTTTCTTCTTTCCTTTTTACACGCGTGCGCAATCCGCGTTTTTGTAAATTAACGAGATGTATAATCTAGAAACACAGGAAATAATATAATTCCGTTATCAATCGTGTGATGTAATATAAAAATCTTGTTTGAAACATTAATCCTTCAGAAAAAAAAACAAAAAAAACAAAGTAGTTTTGGTTGTTTCTAGGACAACTCCGATACTTGACTGATCAACACGCTACAAACTTCGTACTGGAATGTTGGCTATCTTAAACTGGATCAAACTCGGCGGAAATTAATGAAGTGTTGTTGGCTTCGTTCCGCGAAGAATTTGATCTAGTTTAGACAGCCGACTCTAAAACGCATCGGATAAACACGCTAAAGGTAAAGAGTATTTCTAATAATAAGCAATTATATTTCTTTCGAGTGTAATAGGTAAGAATTCTAATAATATACGGAAACCCCGTGCTCGCTCGCTTTGGCGGCTTTGTTCGTTAAGTTAATCAGACAGAACGCTACAAATAACAGGAAGTGGCTATTATCTCGGCAAACATCGACGTACCGTGAAAAGTAAAATAAAATGTAAAATTTCACCGCTTTTCTCGAAATTATCCCCTAGCACAGGATAAAATGCAAACTCCGTATCGCAAAAGAGAAAGAGAGAGAGAGAGAGAGAGAAAGAGAGAAGGAGACTTTTATTTTCGTCGTCGCGCGTGGCGTTTTCCAGTGCGCGACTTCCCCGACGGCTCGATGCGCCCTCGGGACTTTTCCGTTTTTTCTCCCGCGGAGAGAACGGAAAACAGGCGCGTGTTCCCGCGACAAAAGCGTGCGTGTACACGCGATCGAGACGAGCGACGCAGCGAGAGAAAGAACGGGAAAGGGAGAAATCGGAGGATCGGGAGGCAGAAGTGGAGAAGGATGGTAGCAGGCCGGACACGCGTTTCGTGCGGCGCGTCTACCCGGTGTCGCGGAAATAATAGATGAACCACGGCTCGGCCGAGCGTGCTACCGTGAGGACGGGGCGGAAAGGGGGAAGGGGGCGAGCCGCGAGAGGGGAACTAAACAATGTTTTTCAGCCACTGAAATCCCCCTGAATTTTTCATCGGCCCCTATGTTTTAACCCTTTCGCCACCCCGGGAGAGGAAGGGTCCTCTCCTCTTTTTGTTCTCTCTCATTTACTCGCTTGTTCGCTCTCTTTCTCTCTCTTTTTCTCTTTCTCTCTCTCTCTCTTCTCTCCCGCGCGCTTCAACGCCGCTCTCTTTCGTCTCTCTTTTTGAATTATGTACACGTTGCTGCCGTGCGTCGCGGTGCCCGTCGTCAACGTCGTCGTCGTCGTCGTCCTCGCCCGCTCTTCGCAATCGTTACTATTACAGCGTAAAAAAGAGAGAGAGAGAGATGAAAACGAGAGAGAGAGGAATAAAAAAATAAAAAAAAAAAAAAAAAAAAGAGACAAAGGTAGGAGAAAGGTAGACGATCCGCACAGGGAACGGCGTGAATCTTTTAATTAGCCGATAAGAAGGCAAAAAATGACGTTGCGACGTCCACACCACCATCCGCATCTTCTTCTCTCTCTTTCTCCCTCCCTCTGCTCTTGTCCCTTCGCATCCCCTTAGTATTCCTAGTGTTATCTTCGGGCGGAGACGAGTATATTTTCCGATCGCCGAGTCTGGAATCTAGGCGAATAATGACAGGTTTTTTAACGAGGACGCCACCGCCGTTACCGTCGCCGCCACCGCCTGTTGGCTACCCTTCCGCGCGCGCACACACACCCTTTACGTTCGTCTCCCCGTCTCCTGGTCGGCGTAAGCAAGCGTGCAATATTGATAGACCGCGGGGATACCTATTTGCACGGTTACGCGGCGACGGAAAAAGAGGAAGGGAGAAACGTAAGAGGGAGAGAACAGAGGACGATGGGAGTAGAGGTGGCGGTAGCACGGGGCGAGGGGTCTCTACATAAAACCATTATGTAATTACATCTAGGCTGGTCGAACGAACGAACGAACGAACGAACGAACGAACGAACGAACGAAGGAACGAGGGGTGAACAGGGATGGCGTGGGCGAAGAGACGAGGGCAGGAAACTCGCGCGATAGGGGAAGGGGTAGAAGAGAAATAGAGAGAGAGTGCGAGCAGGGAGCAATAGAGGGAGGAAGGTAGCGGCTTGAATTTGATTTCAGAGAAAAGGGTTGATACTGCTACTGCCGGTTCCGATCGCGTGATCTGAACCACCCTTTCGCCGCGCTACATGTTACGTTACCGTACATGCATAAAGCCGTTCCGTACGGCCGAGTCAGGACAGACAGACAGACAGAAGGGTATTAATACGCGTTCGCGTCTTTTCCCTCGCGAATGTCTACCCTCCCCACTTCCTTTCTTCGATCAGGATCACCGAAGATCTCTTTGGCCGTCAACGAGACGCGATTTACGCACGCGTACGACTTCGTCAGAATTTCTGTCAAAGTGATACGTAAGGTCAACAACACGTAAAGGGTGGTACGTACGTATTTATACGTACGTTTTCTTCAAGTATAATAAAGAGTTGTAAGTAACCTTGTATAAACCGAAGTATTTTTGAAATAACTTGTCACAAGTTTTAAAATCTCTTTTTTATACAAAAAAAAAAACTATACATATTTAATTAGAACGTTCATGTGTATTAATAATTAATTGAAATATGAAATCACATATAGGCATCGATTTGAACAAGGATTAAGTCATTTATTTGCAATTTCGAGGAATTTGAATATTTATGAAAGCATAAAATGTGAGAAATAATCTTTTAATATTTTTCTATCTACACGAACAGCACAATTGTTAGAGAGAGAGAGAGAAAGAGAGAGAAAGAGCGAGAAAGAAGGAGAGAGAGAGAGAAAGACAGAGAGTGACAGAAAGAGAGCGAGAGAAAGAAAAAAAATAGAAAAAAGGATGTATAAAAAATATACAAAATAAATATCTAAAATCAAATATTTAATACACAAATTTAGAAAGTTATGAAAAACCGACAACCAACAAAATTGATTTCAGTAAAAATATGTTCTAGTATAATACATGTACGTAGATAGACAGAGAGTAAAATATCATTTGAAATCTAGGTCATATTCCCTGCTATGTGAACTCTTATACTCACTCTTTACGTATCATTTGACTATTTATAATTCTTAACCTAAATATATGTGCCGCACATGGCACTTATAAAAGTATTATATTATTATATACATATATATACATTTCCATTGTATACCTGTGCTATAAGACTTATTAAGTTCGACCTTCTCATCATATTCTCCATTTCTTTTCACAATTCAAGAGCAAATTACCTATTATTTGAATAATTTTGTCCATCCGTCATGTAATGTACTAATTTATCTTCTCTCTCCTTCTCTCTCCTATCAGTTATTTAAAATTTTGAAAGACTAACAAATTAATTGCTTAAAATTAATATCCTACGTAGATGGACTAATTTCAAAATAATAATCGTTGTCGAATGAATTGTAAATCTTTGACAACGTTGGCGCGAATCACTTACAAGTTAATATAAGTATTTCATCTTCTAAGTAGCGTACAAAAAAAAAGGAAGTTTTGAATCGCGCGGAATCCTTTAAACGGATTCGGACATCGGAATGACTAGAAGTCGATTATCAGCTACAATCTGTGAAAACGAATAATAAGAGACGCTCCCTTCCATTTTTGCAGACGCGCAGAAAACCACATCGAATGTTACACGCTTAATGAGGAGGAGTGCAGATCGAAGTAATTGATCGGTTTGGTTATCGAGACGAGCCGCAGGCGCAGATTCCCTCGCTTGATCGTTCACTTGCTCGCGAGCGGGCGGTTGAGAATTGTCAGCTCATCGGGGATTGATCCTCCACCAGATCGAGCATAACGAGAGGGTGGACAAGTTGAGGGCATGAGGGAGGAGAGAGAGAGAGAGAGAGAGAGAGAGGAAGGGAAGGAGAGAGAAAGAGAAGGAGAGAGAGAGAGAGAGAGACAGGAAGAGAGAGGGACCCTCTTCTCTCGCCTGCCGCAACGAGGCTGCTCGTCGGCGTTAGCGGTTTCGAGCTCGGTCTTTGATTTCGCCCTGACGTGTAGGCACTACGCGATACGCTTTGGTCAACCTCCCGTGGAAAAGGCACCCTCCTGGTCCTGGATCTCCATTACGGTAGTCATGGCGACCGCAATTGATTCCACGGGGGTGAGGACGGTCGGTGAAGAGAACGGAGAGAACGAGCGCGCGGGGTAGAGAACGACGGCCGACGTGGAGAACAAGGGTGTTTGGCGGAGTAAGAGAGAGAAATAGAAGATGGAAGAGAAGGAGAAAGAGGAGAAGGATAAAGAGAGAGATCACTGAGAGAGAGAAAGAGAGAGAGAGAAAGAGAGAGAGAGAAAGGCCAAGAAGGGGTCGAAGCGGGAAAGGGAACCGGGCAGGGTCGGTCAGGACTCTGTCCTGGCACAGAGGGACGAATGCTCAGCAGAGATCGACACAGAGAGCATGGTGTTACTATGGTGGTGCTACACGGCACTCCCTTTATCCGATACAATGCAGGCTAAATAGCACTGGTCAGTTCTATGGTGTTGGATTAGAGATACGTCGGTCGTTTGAGGCGAGCCGCCCCGGGTCGGTCAGTCGGCGCCCCCTCGCGCCATTCCCTCTGCCGTCCGCACCCTGGCGACCAAACTCTCTCGCCATCACCGTCATCGCCGACCTCTGGCCGCCGTCACGTTCAAATTACCTGCGTGGCGAACGGCAGCCTGCGTGGCATCGAGTCCGCCGCTACAATCGAGAATCGATTTCACGTGCGAATTGCGGGGAAGGGAAGGGAAGGGGAGGAGGGAGAGGGAGGTCGCGTACGGCGGCGGCCGCCCTTCCTTCTCATTCCGCGAAAGTTAGACCAACTGCCATTGATATATACACGCTTGTTGATCTTTCGGGGTCACGTTCGGTTGAAGTAATGTAGAGATGATCAAAGCTAATGCGTCATATACCGCTCTATGGCATTAATTCAATATCTCGCTTTCAGATCAACGTAATCAGAATGGAGAATTATAATGTTCGGAAACGCGCGCGCTTTTCTCTTAAATGGGAAAACCGTCAATTAAGACATTAATTGTCAAATATAAAATATTTCGCGCGTCGCACTCGCGTTTGGGTGAGAAAAACAAAATCCACACAACGCGATTGTTCGATATAATAAAAATTTCGAGAACGCGAGTTGCATCCGCCTCGGATATTGCGGTATTTTCGGGACGCACTATATCCACTCGCTGCGTATTATTACTATTACGGTTGCGGACATTATATAGTAGACGGCAGCTACCATTAGTGCGCCCGGCAGGCTGGTTGTGCTAGGTCTGGGTGCCTAGGCGCGATACGCCAACGAGTATTTAGTGCCTGATTGTACCGTTCTCTCGCCTGGGTATACAGCGGCGCGATGCCGACGGGGAAGGCCGGGTGCGAGGGAGCAGAGAGCAGAAGAGGGACGAGCGCGCGAGAGGCAGGAGGAGAAGGAGGCGAGGAGAGAGAGAGAGAGAAAGAGAGAGAGAGAGAGAGAGAGAAGCAGCCATTGTCCAAAGTGCCAAAGTTACATGGCGCGTCGTAACTTACGTCGTATTATGTAGGTACACGCGAGGCCGCGTATATCTAAGGTACACGACCGCTTAAGTTTCGACGAGGCGCACCCCCGTATCTCCCTTACACGACGAGCACTGTAAACAGAGAACGAGCGAGCGCTCCGCGTGAGAGCGAACGGGGCGAGTGAGACAGGAAGGAAAGAATGAGAGAGAGAGAGTCATGAAGTGTGAGAGAACGGGACAGATGAACGAAAGGAAAGGGTGTTGGGGGTGGAGAGGGAAATACAACGTCGTCCGCCCGGAACGATCGATAAAAGTAAAATTGTCATAACGCAGGACGGCAGTAACGACAACGAGGACGGCGACGGCAACGGCGGCAGCGACGACGACGGCGACGACGACGACGACGACTACGACGACGACAACGTCGACGTGAACATTGCGCGCGAGTAATCGCGCATTCTTTACGAATCTTGACCGAGAGAACGGCGCAAGTCGACGCTGCGCTTTTGCGTTGTAAAGTCTCGCATATCTCATTGAGTACAGTCCGACAATAAGAGAATAGAAAAATCGTCTTTAAAATCAACGATCGATATCTATTCATCATTGAAAATTAATGCGTCAGGGGAATCTCAATCGCTATTATTTATAATCACCAAGCGCACGGTGAATAACATTCGAGATTTTTTTTTTCATATCTGAGAACGATTGTGCGGGAATGCAACAATTGAAAATTGAGATGACGAGAAGAAAGACACATAGGGTATCGATAATTGGCGTTGTGCAGATGTGTAACAGAGTGGCCGAACGCGCGCGTACAGGTGTGCACGAGCTCGGACAGGGGAAAGAACGAAGTGAGCGCGAGAGAGAGAGCGAGGGCAGTGGCATTTTGTAAATTAAATTTTAAATATTAAAAATAGCCTAGTCCGCTCTCTCCCCTTCCTATCCATCGCGTCCCTTCTCTTTCTTTCTTCGAGCCGTTGCGCTTTTCTGGCTCGTGTTATCCATCGCAACCACCCCTTCGATGGTCACCCCCGGTCGGCTACCCGGGGGGCAACCTGCGAGCCACTTACTCATTCGTCGATAATAATTTTATTCGGGAGTGAAAAATTGGTGGAGCTGCCCTCCCTCGCGCTTTGGTTTTTTTTTTTTTTTTTTTTTTTTTTTTCAACGCGAACACACGAACTGAGTATCCCCCCACTTGTTTTCTAATTTAAAAAAAAAGAATCGATAACATGTCTAAATTGCATTACTCTTAATATTCGTCGAATAATATTTCAACGAACTCAAAGTTATTATATATATAATTTCGATTTTATATCGAAAAGCTATCAACGCGAATACATATTTAATTCTCGCGAATACGTCTTTGTGTGTGATAAAAATTCAAACTCGCGATGTAGTCCGTTAAAACAATACAACCTTGTGAACAACGACGTCTTTTCGATCTTTTATTATTTTTATGAGAAATCAATTCTTTCTCTTCAGACGTTTGTCGGAAAGTCTTTCGCGAGAATTCTTTCTCTCTCTCCCTCGATACATTATTATTTTAAAATGTGCAAAATTGTTTGTAAATATACTAACTCGCGCATCACACGTGTCTCTCTTTTGCTCATAATCCCGCGTGTTTTGCTTGTTTTTCATGTCGAATTTTTTTCCTCCAAAATACAATAAACTCGCTCTCACCCTCAACTATCCACTCTTCTCCCTTCCTATGCGCTTCCTTTTTTTTTTTTTTTTCACCGTTGCATCTAACTGGCGAGCGAACGTGCGCACGCGGCCAGGTACGAGAAAGGCGAGCCGCCCGAGTCCCCCCGCATGCATACTGCAGAGCGCTTTTGATCGGGCTGGACCCCGGCGGGATGAAATATAAAAATCGCAATAAAGCGCCGCTACCGGTGCGCCGGGAGAGATGCTTCGATACCGTATCCGGGATTCGGCAAGCGCTCCTTCCCGCGCGCGCAAACAAACGCAACGCAACCCCCCGGTATTATCGGCACTCGCTGCCCGTCGTGTCGTTTTTTTCCCATCCTCCTTCCGTGTCCTATAACTCTATCGAATGTCGTCTCTCGCGAGAGACAGGCTCTCGGGGAGGTGAGCTACCAGACCGCCGCCGCTACCTCCGAGGGTAAGGATGAGCGTAACTGCACAAGCTGTCTGCGATTTTCCCATCCACCTGGAAATTCCGCGATTATCGACGGAAAAGAAGGGAGACCCTCGTCTACTTTATCGTCTACTTTATCCGGCAATTTGCCCCTTCGAGACAAATCGCTACTTTGATGGCACGATGATAAATAATAAATACGTAGCCATCGAGTTGTGAAATTTTTTTTTATCTCAGCGGTTAAACTGCTATTCTGCTTCCTTACCCAAAAGTCGCGCGTAGTAATTCTATTAAACTTCGCAACGAAAATTTTTATATTTATCTCATAAAACACACTTTTTCACCGATAATAATATTTATACGCGCTTGGCAACAAAAAATCTAGAATAAAGTCAGACAAATACGGCAGTTTAGAGAACACGCTGTCTTTTTTTTTTTTTTTTTATTGATCCTTGGTTTCTTCGAGGAACACGCTCCGACTAGAGCCAGTACACCGTAAAGCCAGTTGCTGGCTCGATCGACGGCATGCTCGTTTCGCATTTTCCGCGAAAGCGCAGTTACTACCGTCGCGTTTCGTTCCTCTCTTTTGAAAACTCGCGCAACGAGAAGAAAAGGATGAAGACGAAGAAGTCCGAATGAGCAGAAAAAATAACGTCGGCTTGCACCGACGATGGTAGGTCTGCGGCAGCAGGGTGAAGGGTGCGCCCTTCTTACGTGGAACGTTTGACGAGGATTGCACGAGGAGGAACGCACGGTCGAAACTTGTTCTAAGCTATTTACGAACGGCAGGAAGCCATCGTAAAGTCAATTTGAGTTCTCGGTAAGTGGCTGCCAGGCTGTGAGTCCTCCAGACAGGAAACCCCGAATACGCGAGAGAAAGAGAGAAGGAAAGAAAGATGGAAGAGAGGGAAGAACGGACGGTGGCGGGAAGAAAGAAGACGCGGAAAGAAAAAGTAGAGAAGAGAAGAGACCTCTAGTCTCTTTATTTCTCTTCCGGGACGCTCGACTTTTTACCTTCCATCCTGTGCGCATAGGTGTGTACAGTTCACGTATATATATATTTATATATATATATGTATATATATATATATATATATATCTGTATAGCGCGCATATCGACGTATGCGTGTGTGCATACAGGGTGTTCCCTTGTGCCGTTTCTCGAAAAGTATCAGAGACGGAAGAACGAACGCGGAAAGCGCCGGTTCGACGTCAAGGGCATAGAATACGGTTCAAATTAGTTCCTTTCCGCTTCTCCCTCTAGTATCATAAATTAGGTCATTTTACACGAGAGAGCGGTCTATGTATAGAGTGTCCCAGAAATCGCGCAAGAGTTTTCAGTCCAGAGATATATTCTCACCTCAAGAAGGCGTCCAAAAAGAAAACATATCGAGTATATTTTATCGAGTAAACGATTGGAAACAAGAATAGGATTTTAATCGATACTATATCTAGATAAGAAATTGTTAAAATATTATTAATCTCTCTCTCTCTCTCTCCTGCGCTTTTCTCGATTTTGAAAACTTCATTTAGTTTCAAGACATCTTGGCGAAAAAAATGTGCTCGCGGATAACCTGATTTTATTACCGAAAGATTTAACGCTGCAAATCTTCAACGCGCTCTCGACCGAATTTTTGGCTGAATTTGTGAACCTAACCCTAACCTATCGGGACACCCCGTATAAGTACGAAGACACGCACACACGTGTGCAAACACATTTATATATGTACGACGAAACTATACGTAGTCGGGCGGCTACGCTCAGACGCAGCCAGACTGATAAATGATTCATACAATATTTCTCTCTCCCGGGCGCCCCGGCTCGCTCGCTATCTCGCCGCGGAGGCTACGAAGAAACCGGCGAACATTAATATATATTTTATGTTTTATATTTGTTTCAGCGGCCCGCCGCTGTGTGTGTATGTATGTGTGTGTGCACGCGAGTCTCCCCTGCGCGTGTACTCACACACGCTTTACACGCGCGCGCTATATGTGTGACTTCATGGCGCGTCTTCCACGAGATGGATGACGCGAATGCTACGACCCGCCGTATACCGGGTGACGAACGATCTTTCTGTCTCGAGCGAGGGGGAGAGGGTAATCTGGGGGAATATGCCGGGAAATTACGGACTTCTTTGATAGAACTATTTAAGAACCCGTATTCATGGTCGTTTCTTGGGGATTTATAAGGATTTCTTGTACCTCGTACATGCATACGCGAGAAAACGACTCGTTTCCTTGAGAAAGAAAGAAATATGAATACGTTCTGTAATTCAGACGTATAATATATAGTACGACATATAGTATGTGCTGTATATAGTATATATTAGAAAAAGTGTTATTTTGTATAAACACGCACAGGCATGTAAACATGTGAAGATCGGGGGAATGATATATTTCCGGTTGCATTTGTTATTCTTTCGCGAAAACTTGATGATTATCAACTGGAAATTGCACTTTTTCTCTCGCTCTCTCTCTCTCTTTCTCTCTCTATTCATCTATCTAAAAAACACGCGGTCGTTTGAATCTTGATGAATAATATGACCTTCGCGTGCACGCGGGACTAATTCTTCGTTCGCGTAAAATTTACGTGAATTAAGTTGGACGGAATTTGAAGATCTAATTGTGACCCTCATTCTAATTGTGGGATCGCCATTTATAATTCCGTATATACTCGGGTTATTTCCGATTTGGTTCGTGATCGCCTCTTCTGGTCCTCTCGCTGCCGTCTCACGCGGAAGGAGAAGCTGCTCGAGCGCGCGCGACCGTGTGGAAAGAGAATCAAAATGCATTATATCGATTCGAAAACGAGGACGGCGAAAAAGAATGAGGTTAATATCGCGCGAATTATTCGCGACCTTTGACCGGCGCGTCGAGACAAATATAATATATTTTAAGATATCTCTCTGCCTCCCCCCCCTTCCCCCTCCCCCCTCCCCCTCCCCCCGCGCGCACGTCCTGACTCCGCGCGCGGTGAATACTTCATGAGGGGAGATGCAGAAACGGGCGTTGCCTGAAAAATTGAAATTCTTAAAACCACCTCACTCTCTCGCGCCGCGCCGTTTAATATTGAGCGTCCGCGAGATCGCTCTTTATTATTAAAGCGTACGAGAGTTCGAACTGGTTTCAATATACCTTGGAAGAAGACGCGCGGAGTCCCGAGAGTGACCCCACCTAGTTACCTGATTAAAGGCGGATTCGTATTTTCGGAAGCAGGGGCGCGAGAATCTCTCTGGCATACATTCCTCCAAAGAAATATATTTTATCGTCGTAAGTATTAATTGTTATATTGGTTTCTTTGTCTTCTCCCTTTTCCGTTCAATAGTATATAATGAATACATTGCAAACACACATATATATATATATATATATACTGTTCTGTTTCTCATTTAAATATGTTGTTTTTTAATTAAAAACCCGAGTACAAATATATATATATATATGTTTGGCAAGGGGATTTGTATTAAAAGAAATTGTACGCTCTGATCGAACTCACGAATGTTCTTCTTTGTCTCTTGCACGGATCTATCGGCGGAGGACGAGATTGCAACTGCGATGATCATTCTTTTATTCAAACTCGAATGTTTGAATAAAAGAAATTTATTAGCGGCTCGAGTAGTAAAGTTAATTGTTAAATTTTAAGAGACAAACGCGAGCCGATCGATGAGTTTTTTTTTTTCTGTAATCTATTGTGCACAGCGAATACTTCCCCAGACGATAGCAACTCCTTCATGTATATCACATCTCCGAAACACTTCCTTTTTTCAATTTGAAGAAAGTCTCTGTGTACTCACCTGCAACAGAAAGAAAGCACAAATTGGTTAATCGAAGGAACGTCGCGAATAATAGAACGTGTAATTAGTGAAAATCGAATAAATTTAGCCGCGCTCTCGAAATATCGTGAAAAGCGGGACGCGCCCGCGCGGGACTTCGTCGACAGCGCGGAATCGTCCGAAAAAACTATCCTTGAGCGGGCAATTTTAATTTTTATATTTCTCGCTGCGTCGCGATGTGTCCGTAGAAACAAACGGCGGAAGGAAAGCGCGCCGCCATTGTTCAGCTGGTTATTATAGGCCGAACTACCGACGCGGCTAATTATTCCCCGCCTCCCACCTCGCCCGTTGATGCTAATTGAAGAGATAAAATTTAATCGGATTCCTTCGCGCAAAATAAGAGAGCCGCCCCGAAGAGAGAAGAATAACTCGAAGAGTTATAATTCTGTCGCGATCCGAGACCACCCTTGGCTCTCTCTCTCTCTTTCTCTCTCTCTCTCTCTCCTCGCGGCGATAGTCGATACCCTGCCTGCCTTCTCCGTAACAATTGTCGTCGATAATAATGCGTATCGGGAATTCATTAGAATGGAAAACTTCGCGATGTCCACACCCCGAGGGTGATATCGCAAGATTTTCTTACTGTTTTAGCTTTGTAATTGAATCAGCGTCTGTTTCGACATCAAGAATCATCGGCGCTTGTGTGAGAAACGTAGAATTCCCTCCGTTTCTAAATATTCCAACATTATGCGTCGTCGTAAAATTGTATATATATATATATACATGTTAGTTACATATTTTACATTATATGTTCAATAATTGTTTTAAATGTTAAATAATTAACCATTGACAAAGTTTGAAACTCAGTGATTTCATAGCGCATTCAAATCACAATAATATTTTATAAGTAATCTCTGATCTGTTTATTCAATTTATCTATATACCGTTCAATGCAAGAAATGAATCATTTTCCAATTTCTAATTATTACATTTATTTGTATTAATTATTATAGAAATTGAAAAGGATCGCAACGCGACGAACGAAACGTTTTCAGTACATACAGTTGCGTATTAAAGAGACATTGGACCGGAGACAATTCCTTGTTCTTTTGTTCCTCGCTTTACTCGTCACTAATTTTTGATTTGATCGAATAGACTTGAAACATCCGAAAAGTTAGACACTACTCGGAGGATTTAATGTTAATGCAAAGTGCATACGCGGAGCAAACTTGATGCCTTGTCCCGATGTGAAAAGCGAGAAATCGCGAGCGCAGCAGCTCGATATTCGGATTAACGGATTGGGTTTTAAAGACGGGGGGCCGGGAATCATGATGTCGGGGGGGTTTCTCCGGTGTTACGGGGAAAAGCGACGCATCGCGGGTGCATCCCCGGTGTGCATCGAAGGGTTGCGCGCACGGACCGAGCGTGGTAGCGGCGGGCACACACCGCGCGGCCTAAGGGTGCGGCAAGCACAGGAAGGAAGGTGGAGGACGAGCGAAGGGCGTAGGCGGGGGAAGGGAGGTAGGACCGTCACAGGCTACGGCATCCCGGCATAACTCAGAATTGCCTCGCTGCGAGGGTAGAATTGACAGCATAGCACTAACATTGTACGCTCCCGCGTTATGTATTTATGTAAATGCATAACCAGCCACCCCCGTTCACCCGCCCGCCCCTCATACCGTCGACTGGCGGGTAATACGCACACAAACATACGCACCTTCTCTCTCTCTTGCGCGCTCGCTCGCTTACTCTCCGTCTGCGCGTAGCGAGGGTTCTCTCTGGCCGACGGCAAGCTCTTCCACAAACCCGCTATGCCTCTCTCGTGAACGTTGTATTATACATATGTATATATGGTCAACACGTATACGTTACCGGGCCGACGGAATACATAGAGGGCCCGCGGAAGTATGCGTGGGGCCTCTTACCCGGGGAGGGTTGCAAGAGAGAACGGGTTGGGAGGGAGGGGGGAGGGGGGCACAGTACATAGCGCAAACGAGCAAGAGGGCGTGCGTGTAAGGCGCGTGCAAACGCGCGCGAGAGCCGGTACGCAGGGGTGGTCAACCGAGGGGGGTTTACGGCAATAGGTGGGAAAAAGGGGGAGAGGAGGAAGAGAGGAGGAACGGCGAGGGAGTGTGCATGTAAGCGGCACATAAGCCAAAGGATGGAGCTGCAGCGTGCGAGCGAGCGAGTTGCCGACCGACGCCACGGTACACAGCATATAGCACACACCGATCACATTAATCAGAGGTTATTGCGTGCATTCCTAATCATCCGGCAGCCTCTAACTATTCCTAGATTCTGATTGGTGCATTACTCGGCATTTCCGGTATGATTCTGCATTCCAATTGGCCCGCCACGCCGCGCCGAGCCGCGCTGCGTCGCGCCGACTGGTTTCGCCTCCTCGTCGTCTCTCTCGTCCATCGACGAATTTCAATCCGCAAGCCGCCCGTCGACCAAGAACCAACCACCTCGGTGAGCCCTGTCTGTCGTCACTGTTGGACGAGTAAACCCTTCGAGAGGTTTTCGACGGTTTCGTGCGGGAGGAAGGAGAAGAGTGTTGGGGGGGGGAGGGGGAGAGGGGATGGAGAAAACAGCCCGGTTGAGGATTTTAATCGGATCAGAACACCTTTGAGGCTAAAGGTGTACGAGAGAGCTTTGCCGCCGAGGAGATTCTCGCAACGGAGATTTAACTAAGAATGTTAACCTTCGCGGAAGAGTTGGGGATCTTGTGTGTTAATCTTCTGTGGAATGCAAAATAGATATAATCTCTAATGTTTCGAGAGATCGCCAATCTATTATTTTATGCACCGTCTTTAATAATGTTGAAAAATGCGATACAACAAAGAGATTAAATTAATCTTGAAACTGCTTTACTTTGTTTTTTTTTTTTTTTAAATAAACGCGCATCGTGGACGCTGCAAATTTCTGCATTCGCACACGACTACAGGCGGAATCGAATGAATTTTTCATATTTGGAGGTAATTTAAGATCGCGCCGGGGGATGCCGATGAAAAACGACGATCCGACAGAGATTGGAAGGGAGTATCGGCCGTTCTCGGGTGAAGTAATTGCGATCGGCGCGACTCCGGCGATTCGGCCTGGCGATAATCATCGAGTAATTAACAATCCCAGTTTCAATTCGGCCGCCGCGGAAAACAGCAAATTCGTAATATCCTACAATATTGCCGGTTACCGTGGCACGAAGAGAGACAGGTGGCGGCCCAGAAAGAGAGAGAGCGAGACACGTGACTCTCCCTTTCCTCCACACACGGCGTTTATGCGCTCGCGTGTGCGAATCGCGCTCTCTTTCCATCTTTCGGGTCCCTGCCGTGCGCGCGCGATTCCGCACATTTTCGTATTTCCTATTTGTAAATAAGCAATCAGGCGCGGCGCGTCGCGGTGCGGCGCGCCGGGGGCAGCAGCGGAGGTGAGACAATTAATCATTTCAATTAACGGACACAATTCGATCTCCAATCGGGTCGAGAAGAATATTGGAAAGCCGGGAACAGGCCGGAAGCGCCCGTGTATTCTCTATCTCCCTCGTTTCCCTCCCCTCCCCCCTCCCAACCCCAAACCTCCGTCTCTCTTCCTCTTTCCTTCTCGCTTTCTCGCTATCTATCTATCTCTCTCTCTCTCACGTTCCACGTTCTTCCCCGTCTTTCTCTCGTTTAACCCGGTAAATTGTAACTCGGTAATGCGCGCGAAATAACGTACGGAGGGCTTCGTATTATCTCGCTTTGTGTGCGCTTTGTGTGCGCAGCGTGTACGTGAGCATGTTTTCGTGGTGAGTCTATATTGCGCGGAAGTAGTTTGCGTTTTAATTAAAGCGGCGATTTCCGGCCGCGAGATGCGGCGCGATACATGCTTAGGTATAACGCGCGGCGATGAATTGTCCGGGCCCGAATGTCGTTTAGCCGATTAAATTGTAAACGGGGCGTTCGCGCTCTTCTAATTTTATTTCCTCGAAACATGACGACGCGTAAATATAAATATTGAGAAAGCTGTAAGAAAACGAAGAGCAAAAAGTAAAACGCGCGCGTCTCTCGTTCACGCTCCGATGCTCCGTTAATTTTTCACGTTATCTGATTGAGCACATCGCGCGCGACGTTAATTTGACAACACGTAAGGCGCGCGCGCGAAACAAAATCTCGATAAAAATTTAATTAATAAGTATATATCTAATATATATCAGAAAACTTTAATCCGGAATGTTTGATGTTTAGCAAATGTGCGACAACGGGAAACAAGTCAAGTTGTAAAAAAAAAAACTCGTTTCTTTAGAAAGTTCAACACAAAACTTAAGATCAACAGTCAAAAGACGTTCGCATTTTAAAATATGAAAATGCTAAGTGTTGCTTGTGTTTGCTATATTGCATTAAACGGAAAATTGTCGTCCGCGAATCGACAAAAAAATTTCTCTTTCTCTCTCTCTCTCTCTTTCTGACTCTCTCATTATTCAGCGTACAAGTGGCGTAAAGCAGCGCAACCGCTTCGAAGGTCAATATAAACGTTGGCGGTGTTGAGCGCGGCAAGCATGAATGTGTAAGCGCGTCCGTGTTTCGTAACGTAACTTCATTCATCAGCCGTCCCGGCTTGAGGACGGTCAGGTACGACGCGAGAGAGAGAGACGAGAGACACGTTACGTGACGATCCTCGCTCGCCAGGAAAACGCGCGTATCCGGAAATAACGCAGCGCCTCTCCTCTCTCGGCTTTTCGCGCAACTTAGCCAATTCTCTTTCTTTCTTTCTTTCTCTCTCTCTCTCTCTCTCTCTCTCTGTCTTTCCTCTCCCTTCTCTTCTCGCGCTCCGCGACTGTCGCCTACCGCTTCTTGCTCGCGCGCAGCTGGTGCGTAAAACCGCAAAGTCGCGAAGTCGTCGCATCTATGAACGTCCCCGCGATTGCACGGCCGCCGTTCCGCCTTAAGTAATACGTCGCCGGTTTTACGTCCGCCGTAGCAACACGCATTAGCAACATGCTAATACGTAACATTAGCGGTGAATCGCGTGGGGCAATAATTTTCGTCGGACTCGTGACTTCGTTGCAACCGCGCTGAGCGAATCCCACCCGGCGGAAAGTAACGGTCCGCATACGACATTATATTATTATTCGTCCTACTTATACGTCGCGGCCGATGAGCCCCGACTGCAAATTACACAAATTGTAACCCGCAATAAAGTGCGGCCCGGAATAAAAAATCTTGCCCCGTCACGCATCGTCGGCTTCGCCCTTTTTAGATAGACCGCCGCGGCCGGGCTGGCACACAGTTGCGTTCGCAATTTGTTGCCGGGCGCGTTTCCGTGCACGTGATAAATTAACTCTGCGTTAAACAGAACAACTCGCGAATAACATGTTACTCACCCGGAGCTAATAATGATCGCGAGAGCATGATAATGCACCTTGTTGAGCAGTGAAATATTTCTTCTTCTCCAGAGCGATATTTGAGCACAAAGTGGATCACTCGCGATATAACTTCGAAGACGACTCTTGCGAATAATACCGTAACAGTTTGAAAACTTTGGGTCTTTTCTCTCTTACTTTCTTTTTCTTTCTCTCTCTCTCTCTCTCTCTCTCTCTCTCTCTCTCTCTCTATCTCGCTTAAGGAGTTAATGGGGTTAAGTCCGCGAGCCATAACCGCGGCCCAAGGGGCGATAGAAGGGCACGAGCGCGCGGCGCGCCGTGCCTTAACGAAGTTAGCGCCACGAATTGCTCCGCGGCGAAAGTCTGATTGAGAAAATTCTCGGAGCCTGGCATCGACGTGCTCTTAGATAGAGAAGACGAGGCGGGAAAGAGGGGAATTGATCGACCGGCAAAGTGAGGTTGAAAGGAAGCGGGGGTTAAAAGAAAGAAACGAGCGGTTGAAAAATGATAAACCAAGAAACCGACAGGATAATATAATCCTTCTTTTTAGAAGAGAGAAAGAAAGAGAAATTTCTACGGAGAGACAGAGAACGAAAGAGAGAGAGAGAGAGAGAGAGAGAAAAAAAGAGAGAGAACTGTTCGGTTAGACGATAAAAAGGTTAGCACTCCACAATGAGCGGCGAGTCGCGTCTCTCACTCCTCCGCATTTTCCACCCTTCTCGCCGCCGCCAAAGTGCGCCCGGCGGGAGTTGGGAGTGGAAGTGAAAACAGAAGCTGCTGCCGGTAATTCCGTAGGAATCCGAGCGTCGAAAGGTCACTCTGGGAAAATCCACGGATTACTTCATCCCTCCCTTCTCTTCCGCTTTTCTCTACCCCCCGCGAGAAAGAAAAAATAAACAGAAACGAAACGTCGGCGAACGGCTCGATGATGCATCGAGTTCGCTTCTGGCCCACGGGGGTAAAAATCTACATCCTCCTCCCTCTTCTCCTCGATGCATTTGAAGCGAGAGTGAGTTCAGAAGATACGCGGGAGATTGCGTCGTGAATCCCTCCCTCGTGACGATCAGGACGCAGTTTCCTGCAACAATTGCTCGCGCGATGACGATGAAGATTGCGCGACAGCCATCTTAGTGTCGCCATTTTGTTTGACACTTGACAAAGGTTAAGACGGTTGTGTGTGAGATGATCTACGCGTGAAAGGAGGGAGGGGGGAGGTTCGGAGACGGCGAAGGGAACGGCAAGGGCGGTAAATAGGAAATAAGTCGCTGCCGGAGGGGGCGAAGAGCGGATTTCACGCCAATTTCTCGTCTCCGCTCGTCATTGGCGAGAAATTGTCAAATCGCTGCCTTTCTCGACCCTCGGTTCTTCTCGCCAACCCATTCCCCGTTCAAACGCTCGGCGATCATGCGTTTCTGCGCGTCAAATGAGAGAAAGAGAGATAGAGAGAGAGAGAGAGAGATAGAGAGAGAGAGAGATAGAGAGAGAAAAAGAGAACGAAGAGGTAACGAGATTTCTTTATTACGTGCTCGCTCGCAAATAAAGCCCGTGAGCGGAGATCAACACGACGACAATGGCGATCGAGCATACGCGATCTCGTTTTCCTAATTCGATCGACTCTCTTTCGACTCTCTGTCACCCCTCTTCCACTATGTTGAGAAGCAATATCTCTACATTTTCATGATTTTCACGTCTATTAATTGTCCTGGATTTATCTCGCTATCTTTCTCTCTCTCTCTCTCTCTCTCTCTCTCTCTCTCTCTCTCTCTCTCTNTCTCTCTCTCTCTCTCTCTCTCTCTCTCTCTCTCTCTCTCTCTCTCTCTCTTTCTCTCTCTCGCACGATTCGATATATTGACAGTTAAATGTAAAACCTGATGTTTATTTTATTATCGAGATAGTGATATTTTCGGTACTGAAAAGTAGAGTTTTAAAATTATATGTGTGTGTTGTGTAAATAAAACATTGCGCATTTGTACAAAAATATGACGCTTTTTCTATTTTTCTTAAGGTTTTTCGTGTGAAACAAATCTGCCGAAACAAAAACGTATTTTGAATACAACTATATTGAGCACATTTTACTTTTCTTAAAAAATATAACATAAACAACACACAACGTTTGAAAACATGTTTTTTTCTTTATTTAACGCGCTCGCGGTCACGACTTGAAGCGACTTGTTCGCGGCGTTCTTAAAAAAAAAGAACAGCCGACACGCGGTGAAAAGTTTGTTTCGCGCGGTATCAAATTCCGATTAAGATGGAATTTTCAACGTCGTCATCATGACGTCGCATCGTGACTTAACATCTTCAGCGGGAAATATATCATTCGGTCAGTCAATTCGGAGTTCGTAGAAGTACACACGGCACGTGATTCTGCGCGTCGGCGAGAGGCAAGATAAAAGTAGTCGGGGGGGGGGGGAGGGGGGAGAAGAGAAATGTGTCGTGGCATTCCGAATAAATATGCACGACCTTAATGACGCGCGCGTGCGAGCGAAGGGAAGTGCGAAAGAAGAGCGGCGGAAGCGCGCGACGAGAGAGAGACGATGTCGAGGGGGAGAGGTGTCTGAAAGAAGCGAAGAGAGGCGACGAGAGGAAAGACACTTTCCGGCGCGATTCTCGTAATAGCTACTCGTGTCTTACTACTACTCGCCACTCAATAATGCAGCGGCTCGCGCTCGTACTCGCGAGCATGCACGCGCGACTGTACGAGACTCTCTCCCGGCGTCTGCGGATCTTAATGGAGTCGGAATCCCACCCTCGCAAGGATCGCCCGAGAAGGCTCAATTATTCAGAGGACGCGTGAAGCAATCGAATTATATCCTGTATCTTTGTTACTCCGCCGTTGGCTGCACGGTACCATGTACTTTTCATATTCGAATTAATTAAAAAAGAATTTAGTAAACTAAATGAAGTGAATAAATACACGAATAAAATAAATAAATTTCTCGTCTGGAAAGGTCAATTTTGTCACCCTCTGATAAATCTGATTCGAGAATCGAACGTGAGAAGGGTGGCAGACATATTTATTTTCGACAGCCCCCTAGATTCGTTCCGACTGCCTCCGGGATGACGACGCGGGGGAGAAGGAGGGGGGGGGAAGACGCGAGATTGAAAGTGTAATAGGTAGGCCATCTTGGTTCTCCACCCTGCGTCAATTAGTCGGCGATGAAGGGGTGCCAAGGAGAGAAAGAGCGATGGCGTCTCGGGAAGAGTCTACGAAAAGATGCGCGAAAACGCTTGTCGCTCGTGGTGTTGGTGTGCGTGTGCCTTCGCTACCGACTAACATGTATGTTACCTTTGCCCCCGACGATGAAGATATCAAGAGCAGGTCGGGAATTAAAGTTCAGTTTCCGCGTGTCCCGGAAATAATGCAAGTCTCGTCGAGGAAATCAGGAAATGAAGCTCGCATCCTTTCGATAGTCCTTTCGCTCCTCCGCGCTCTCCTCCGAAACAATTTTGCGCTTTTCCCATGGGAATTACACCGCCAGTCGTTTCTTTATGAATTTCTCGATAATCAAACTCTTAGTCTCGCACGCATAGGTGTGTGTGTGTGTGTGTGTGTGTGTGTGTGTGTGTGTGTGTGTGTACGCGCGCATTCTTTTGACAATAAAAAATTTCATCTTCAATCATATCTATATTAACTGCTTCACTGAAGTTCACCAAAGCAAAATATTTTTTTATATTTCGTAAATTCTTTAATCCAAGACCGCAATTATCTTTTTGACCGTTTGACGCAAGAAAAGAATGTTTGTTTTTTTTGTTTTTAATCATAAATGAGGTGCATACTGAGGTGCCTCAAACAAATTAGAGACAAACGACTTCCGAGTTTAACGAGGCCTGACGACAAAAACGTCACCCCTTCCGTAATCGCGGCACGCATATCGGGGAGGATCGCGTCATTAAGGATGATCACAACGATGATTCGTTTTGAATTTCCGATTTCCGGCTTCGCGCCAACAAGTGCATTTATTCTCGCGATCCGTGCGAGAATAAAAAAAAAAAAAAAGAAAGAAACGAGCGCATTAACGACGCGACGGACGAGATGCGATGACGAATACGAAGATGCAATTAAGTGGGAAATGTGCGGGGTCATTGCATATCTGGCCGGTAATGCGAGTCGCGAGTTAGCATGACAAAGACGCGATTGCGGGCATCGGGATATGTATGTATAAGGAGTCTTTGGGGAATTTGTCTCTTTGGCGCGGCGAAGAAGAGAGAGAGAGCGAGTCGCGCCGGTGCGCGCCGACGCATTAATGCGCCTGGCGCGGCTTTATTTCGTCGTCTTCGCCGCGACTCGCAGGTGCGGAAAGGTCCCTTCCGATAAGCGAAATTTAATCGAGCAGAAACGCACCGCGAATACGTAACATTTCGTACTTCGCAGAATTTTAGGCAGGCCCGTAACGATTTTTAGTAGTAGTAGTTTCTCTTTTCACTTTTGTTTTTTTTTTTCGAGAAATTTGCGTTTCTGAAAGAAAAAAAAAATAGAAAGTCTGAATCTTTTGACGATTGTGTTTATGTTCTTAAAAAGACATTTGGAGAAATCCCTCAACAAATTCTCGCCGACAAGAGAGATATTCCCAACTTGCAAACAGCGAATTTTTTAATGCGCTTGTGAACAAAAGAAAATTATGAGGTAACGAGATTTAGGTGTGGAATATTTAATACCGAGTAGGTTAAACCGAAATAACACGCGAAGGAATCATTATTATTACCTCGGCTAATGTTTTTATTCAATTCGAGGGTGGTATTCCGGGAAGTATGCGAGCAATTTATTCCGCTCGTTTGAAAGGGAGATGGCTCCACACGCACACATACATCAATCTCTTTCCACCTATGCGAGTGACGCGCCTAAAGCGCGATGATAATTGCGGCACTGCCGGGAGAGGAATTATCGCGAGAAAGAGAGAGGAAAAGAGATAGAGATAGAGAGAGAGAGAGAAAGAGAGAGAGAAAAAAAAAGCACGAGAGAGAGTAGTTGCGCGCGGAGTGGTTAAGTCACGGTGTACAAGTGAGAATGATACTCGCACGATAATGCCACGCCTCGTTTCGCCGCGATTCTTAATATCTCGCGCGGCGCGCATTAATTGACTCGGAATGGTGAGCAATCTATATTAGAATCTGGTTTACGCCGGCGCTACTGGCGTGCATTATGTAAATAAACGCGTGCTGCATCGCGTTAGTAGCCGCATCGCGCGATTCAAAGACATACACGTCGCAGATAAAATCGCGACGGTGTGTAAACGCTCGTTCGACGCGCGCGATGGAAGACATGCGAGATTATTATTATTTTATCGGAAGTTGATAATGTGGCGCGGGGGCGCGCACGCAGATGACAGTGACGATATCCGCGCGCGTCGACGCCAGAGAGATATGCGCGCGTTTACAGATATACTTCACACTATTTGTCGTCGTGGAACGCGCGTCTCCGGCGAGAGTGCAACGCTCGCTAAAAACAAGAACAACGCGCACGATAAAATTCAGTTTTGTTTCCAAATCCACACTCTTTCGTACCTATAGAGTTTCGAGTTGATTGCAATTTAAAGGAGTGTATCGGTAAATTTAAAACCAGTATTACTTTCTCGAGTTATTTCACACGACACGAAACGATTTGCTACAATCGAACAAGAACAGAACAGTGTGTTTCCGCGGATCTTTTCTAATTCATGCGCAACACACCGCTCCGGATGTTAAGGTTCAGTGAGTTTGGTGCGCGTTTTTTTTAAATGCAATTTACGATAATTAACCTTAAAAAAAAAAAAACAAAAAAACAAACGATAATTGCAAACAAACGCGTATAATTACGATAACTACGCGATTGCACAAAAATATTATATGTATAATTCCGTATAAACATATGAGGATATCGAGGGACTCTCGGTGAATATATATATATATATATATATATATAAAAACATCTGCGCAATGGCAATGACGAGGTCGTTTATTATTATATAATTCATCGTCGTTGTGTGTGCGCGCGCAGCGCGAGAGGAGAGTTCGCGCGCGCCATTCTTCTATGATAATTTTTCACATTAAAGTTATCTCCGGCTTGGATAATAAGTAAAAAGAGCGATAATAGCCGTTGGAGTTTTGCGTTGCGCGAAGAGTGGCACAGAGCAGCGAGTAAAAAGCGAGACAGACCGATAATTATTATTGTGCCGTCTGTCCGAACCCCCGTCCCGTGGACTAACGAGCCTCCTACTCGACCGCGGGCAATAAATGTTAAGTGCGGGGGAATGGAAGCGAGAACGATAATTAGGAATGTTAATTTATCTAATAATTAGAAGGATTAATAGGAAAAGTCTTATCTGATATGCGGAGGAAGCGCGAAGGTCGGACCTGTGTGTGTGAGAAAATAGGAAGCCGCGCGTCTCTCCTCCTCTCTCTTGTGTTCGCCTCCCCCTTTCGATCGACACATTTTATAGAATGCGCGCTTTATAATTATGCTTCAAGTAATTTCTCAGAAGAGTGAACGAGTTTTAAATGACAAAGTATATTCAAAAACTTGTTAGGGAATTCCTTTGTAAAATTGTTTTTCCGAGATAGTGCGCGCGGCGGCGGCGTTGGTGGCGGCGTCACTCGCACCCGTGTGCGATGCGCGAAAATAAACGCGTATGTGTAAAATAAGATTCCGTTATTAATAGAAAGGTTGACAGCGTGTCGAATATAGCTTCGTATACGATCAAGTATAAATAAATTTGCACGAAGTAGTAATGATAACAGAAACTGCTAACAAACAAAACGCGTAGAAAAACGTTCATCCGTTGTTTTTATGGAGAAAGATAGAGAGAAAGAGAGAGAGAGCGAAAGAAAGAGAATGCGACTCTCCACCACCAGGAAGAAATTAAAAAGCAGAAAGCGAAAAACCACGCGACACGATCGGATTTCACGCTCGATAGTTCGGCGATCGAGAGCCAGCAACTGCAACAGCGACGTCGTTATAGTCGCGCGGATTTGAAGCGTCGAAAGGCAAACAAAAGGAAAATTAAAAAATAAACGATCGCCCCGCGAATGTCATGCCGGCGAGAAAAACGTAATGCACGGGAAAACAGTCTTTTTCCCTGCGTTTCCCTGCTGGGGAAAAATCCATCGATCGCTCTCTCTCTCTCTCTCTCCTCTCCAACGACGACGACGACGACGACGACGACCCAAGTTACTCGCACACTCGTTCCGCTTACGGAATAGTCCGAATGAGACAACATAAGTTTTTTTGCATTACGCTCGGCTATTATTAATGTAAATATAAAGTGCGCGTTCGTCTCGGGAGAGAACGATGTTTATTATTCATTAGAAGTTATGACTTTTAATGAGCCTCGGAACTACCGACCAGGTAGTTAATGCATAATATAAATAAGAATTTTTTTCTACGTCACGGTATAATATATAACGGTGGCAATCCCAGCCATCAAAAGACGCGAAATAATTTATCACAAGAGAGCGAGAGAGAGAGAGCGAGAGAGAGAGAGAGAGAGAGAAAGAGAGAAAGAAAGAGAGAGACAACAAAAAAATCGAGAACTTTGATGAATCGATCTGTTCAATTCGGTCGAAGGTATACAATTCGTCCGATTGTACGGCAACTTATGCTTATTGCGAGGCATTTGCCTACGCACGATTCGTGTAACGTTATACGACGGCATGTCGCGACGCTGTTCTGTTAATGGAAAATTTTTCCTGCCCGGGTGATGGATCGATGTTCAAATAGAATGTAATCTTCAAGTACGATAAAACATACGATTGTTACCCGTTTCCGTCTTGCGATCGCGTTTTCTGCCGCGCGCACAGCAGCGCGATTTATTCGGCGTCCTTCTGACGCCGGGCCGGCGGGGCGGCCGTTCGCGTTTGTTTCGATTATTTATCACCGCGCTCCGGTTAAATCATCCCTCGCTGTTGAAATCGAACGTTGAAAAAGAGAAGACGAAAAACGGGCCGCTTATCTTCGGCCGAGTGACACGTAGTATTGTACATCGCGGACCGTTATCGGGCGGCATGTATCTCGATTTTTGTGTACTAATTAACGAGTGTCTTAATTACAAGGACGCGGAACGCGGCGGAGAAGAAGGTGAAAACACTCTCGCGAGTGAAATTCCATGCAAATGCGACCTGGTTTCTTCCGTGCGGCTTCGTAGGCCGCTTGTCAACCCCTTTTTTTCTCTCTCTCTCTCTCTCTCTCTCTCTCTCTCTCTCTCTCCGCCGACAACAAGGGAACGAAGGGAAGCGGCTTCTATTCGAAAAGGAAAACTTAAGCGAGTCTGTGAGAGAGTAGAAATTACAAGGAGAGTGAAAGATCCGAGCGCGCGGCAAAACCTGGAAGGTATCTTATTTATGAATATGCAAGTAACACAAAACTTATGTAATGTAGTCTACGCCAAAGTCAAAAGTAACGCTACGGGGGATGTACTCGAATACGTGCGAGTGCGTTCCATTCTTAGGGCGAATTAATGTCCGCGCGGCACGACACGCGCTCTTTTTCTTCACGCGTCTTATCCCTGTTTCCGTCGTGCCGCCGTCGCTTCTTACGGGAGGGCGATTAATAACGGCCCCCGATGGATACTTAGGTTAAGAGAGTCGTTACGAGCTTCTTTCGCCGCCAGGTATCGCTCGCGGCATCGAAATTTCGCGTCATTGTTGCGAGTTCTTTAGTGTCGCGCTACAAAGACGACGGCACGATTTCAGTGCGCGTCACAATATGTAAGAGAAAAATAAAACAAGAAATATGTAAATCATACAAGAAATATAAGAAATGCGAACGACAGCCAGACGGCTTAATTACGAATCTTAATTACAATTCTAAAGACAAGGTTTGATCCAATCTACCTAATTACAAATTGTAAGAATAGCGATTACTTTTTTTTTTTTTTTTTTTTTTTTCATAAGATTCAAGGTGTGAGTTTAGCTTAAAGTAATCGGAAATTGATTTTAAAACAGATGTCTTTAAACTCACGCCGGCAGAATTACTTCTTGATCTCGAAACCGAGCCGCTTCTTGCGAGACGAGTCGCTTCGAGCTCTAACGTGAGGCGCCAACGTTTGCCTTCCATTTAAATATAATCGTCGGCGCGGCGAGGCAGCTTTCTTGGGCAAGACGCGGGCGCGCGCGCGCTATATTAATATTTTAATATAAATGCAAATGGTATTAGATGACGCTTACCGATAGCGACAGAGTAAGTGAGAGAGGGAGAGGGAGGAATTCGGGAAGGAGAAGGCTACGAGGGTGCGTTTATACCCTTCCTCCCGCCCTTGTCGCATTTCCTCCTCGCGGGCGAGATTCCCCTCCTGCTGTCCCAGGCGCACTCAACCTCGTACACCCCCGCGATTTACCGTCGCCGTTCGCCTTTCAAGGATATTAAGGAACGACCGTAAGGTACGTAGCTTACGGTGCCGTCTTACGAACTTTCCGGTCTCTTCCGTTGAGAGAGAGAGAGAGAGAGAAAGAGAGAATGTACATGTGTGCACGTGAGTGCGCGCGCGCGCGCGCGATCTACATAGTACGTATGCAGGGATAGTTTAGAAATATTTCACTGTCGGGAGAATTTATTGCGTCGCCCCTTATTATCATTATTATATCGTGGAAACAGCGGTCTTGTTTCATGCGACGCACATATTCACGTGTAAATTTGTAATATGTATTGAATTTTATGGACAAATGTAGAATCTTCGAGAAATTTATATGTAATAGCCTTCATTCGAATGAAAATTTATTTAAATCCGCAATGCGACGAGACAGCTGGCACTCTCTCGAGGTTAATTTAAGACGCATAAATAATTACGTGTGTGTGTGTGTGTATATATATATATATATATATATACATGTATACATACACACACGCGCGCTCGTAATTATTTATTATCCAACTCTTGAAACAAACGTCAATTAATTATTACGAAATAACTATTTTAAAATATATAATTTGGTTCGAATTTTATATAAACTGTGCAAAAACACAAAAATTTACAACCAAAATTAAATTACGTCCTCGATTTCTGTGTGTTTGATGCGTAGCCGAGAAGTTAAAGTGCAAATTCAAATTTACTGTCCATAAGTTTCTCCGAACGCAACTGGAAGAGAGATGGCCTGTAATTCCAAGTTTAGAGAAACTACACTTATCTTGTGTGTTGCGCGTTTCGTGTTTTTTTTTTTTTTTTTTTTTTTTTTTTTTTGTACATATACACATTTGTCACAAACTTATGTGGAAGGAATTTATGTAGAAGAGAAGTTTTACAGTAGAACTCACTTGGAATTTATGAAGAAACAAATTTATTAATAGAAGACTAGTTTTATCTGTTCGATGATTGCCGAACCGTGAAAAAGATGCAAGATATCATAAATCTAGACATCATAAATCTGTAAAGTGTTGTAATTACGATTGGAAAAAAAAAAACAAACTTTTCCAATAAAGGAAGATTAAAAAAGCTAAATTCTGTTTTTTTTTTTTTTTTTTCGACTACGAAATCTAGGTGTGTACATGTAATATAAAATATTACATAAAACTGCTCGAGGATATGAAATGCAATGTGAAACACAAAATCGACATTTCCACGATAGATATAATTATAAAAATTGAAGTCGAGATATCGTATCGCGCAAGAATTGAAAAATCAGAGAAACGTTGCAGGGAAAGAATTCTAAAAAAAAAAAAAGAAAAAAGAAAAAAAAATCGAGACCGTTCCTCCGCGACGAAGCGATGTAAAAATCAGGTGCGCATATACTACATATAAACAGAGAGGCGCCTCTGCACGCTCACGCATTAATTCCGCGCCGCGTCGTCAATTCGGCCGGCGACTTTCGCGCGCACCTTCGCGCGAAAGCCGCGAGTAGCTCTTCATCGTGTATCATCGTCGTCGTATGTTCGTTGTTGTTTCGCGGGGATGCAACCGCGGCGCAGTTGATACAAGCCAGCGTCGTCGTGCGCGCGCTGCGCTCTCCATTTATGCGATTCAGCGATGCGCGATGCCATTCACGGGCGAAAATATGAAAACCCCATTATGCGTGAGCCGCTGCTGCAGCCCCGCTTTTCGTACCCTTTTCCTCCCCCTCTTCCCCCGTTCCCTCTTACTACCCTCTTGTTTCTGTGTTCGCGTTCGGATATTTATCATATGTTTTCGCGTTACGCATAAGTTCCCGCGCTTTTCCGGGTGAAGAGTCCGTCCCCCATCCCGACCCTGTTCTTCTCTTCCTTTTCCCGATGATCGTTGTTAGAGAAACGACGAGCGTTAATTAGATGCACACCGGTTTACCAGCACGTGGATGTGGTTTCGAGAAACGACGCGCGAAACTCATTCGAGAAGTCACGACGATGAATCGCGCGATATTATCATTACAATGCGCATAGCGGATTAAGCGTCGACGAATGTCAGCGTTTCATTCGTTTTCACACTAATCGGCGAACATAATTGCATCTCCCCCGAACGTCTGAATGAGGATAATCAAGATTTATATTTTTACTTCTACACATATATTTTAACGATGTTATACAAAGACGGGTGGAACACCGTTCTTGTTTTTCGGTTTTTATTGTAGATTTAAGTGCAATTTGTTAGACCGTTTATTCTTTTTTTTTTCTCGTGCAATATTTATCTACGATAACTGTGACATTCCGAAATAAAATTCTTTTTCCGCACACACGACCCGGTACCGATAACCCGTATTGATAACCCATATTTTTATATTCAATACGATCGTTAAATTATTATAATTCCAATTTCTCTCTCTTCTTCCACTTTCATATCGCGCAAAAATACTTCGAAGCACTTTCTTTTTCTCCCACGTGCGCTCCCCCATTATATTAATTCGTCATTTCGCTTATAATTGTTTGCTTGTCGTTAATGTGAAAAAATGGAGTGAATAAATCAATCTTCTCGCGTATGAAATTTCACAAGACGGCAAAAATGCGCGACCGGCACTCGCGAAAGTTATAAAATTTCTTTAAAATAAATTTCTTTTCAAAAACACACGTCGTTGACTGTGTCTTGCAATTACTCGCAATCCGCGCTCCAAACACTTTAGGCCGCAACAGTTCCGACACACAAGCTAATTTGCGGATAACTATATTAACATGTCGGACCGGAAACCCCACGCGATCGCGGCGATTTTCTTCGACTAACGATGACAGGCGAACTGACAGCACCCGCGGCTGCATCGGTGCGCAGTGACGTTTCGAGATGCAAGAACATGGCATTAATTAGGTGCACGCACTGATTTGTTCGCTGTCCATCGTTACATTGTTTAGAACAAAATTGACTGGAGATATACACATATTACGATCATTAAAACGATTCAGTATGACGTATCAAGTGACTCAGCGCATCAAGTCTAGATCTCTTTGTACCGGTTTTTTGTTTTGTTTATATATATATATATATATATATATAAACGATACAATTTAAACTCACGCACTTGTAATATGCGCTTGTAATTTTCATGCTCGCGATTTTTATTTGAATAATCATAAATATAAAATAAAATAATTTAGAGTTTCTCTCCTAAATCTAGTTCAGTAATAATGACGAAAATAAATAAAAGAGTAATCTTATTCATCAATAATGGTCGCTTATTTGATATCACGGTCTGCAATTGCTTTCTATGAATTTTCATATAAAAATCTCCGCGCGCAATCTCGCTCGCGAATTTCCTCTTTTTAATTTAATATCGTAAGAGTTACGAATACATATAGACATCAATCAAATTTCAAAAGGGTAATAAGATTAAGTATCAAGACCTCCCGATATTATATGAAGCCATCGATTGAAAAGAAATTAACGCGGCAATATTAACCTTCCAATTTGAAGCGATCCTATTCACTCCATTCTACGGTATTTTCGGTTGAATTTATCGCGCGTTTACGTTCGCGCGCGGCTCGCCCCCGCTCGACGCGAGCAATTAATCGTCATTGAAGCAACTAAACGCATTATCTTTCGAACATATTTCCGTCGCGGCGGCGGGTACGGACGGAAAGCTGCGCGCGCATAATCACGCGAGATAGAATTTTACGCTCGAGTCGTGATACTCTCGAGATCCGCGCGCGCGAGAGAGAGAGAGAGAGCCTGGGCATTTTGCGCTAAACGACATCAATGTCTATAGTTTAACTTCCGAACGATTATATCGACGTAAATGGAAAAAAACATATATACGCTAATACCGCGTGCCGCGCGTATACCGCCAGGATATTATCGCGGAAAATAATGCATACAAATTCCTTTTTTAATGAATTTCGCTTTATAAAACATTGCGCTTTTTTAATTTGCGAACAAGTACACTTCATCAGCTGAATCGAGATGCGTATTATTGAGCGAGCGCTCGAGGATTAAGTTTTATTGAGATAATATATGGTGTGTTATATATATGTGTATCATAAATGTGTGATCGTGTCGCGACTATTATATGACTATATATCGCGATATTATATTATCGAAGAAAACAAAGGCTTAGCGCGATTAGATTTATTTCAAGTTGCGAGCTAAACTGCGTCACTCTGCGGCGCTAGATCGAATGTATAAATAATCGATCGGAAAACCTCAAAATTCGGTGGGATTTATTGCAAATTTAATTACACTTAATAGATTCGATTACAATTCGATGGCTTCGAAATGCCATGTGAGTTACGAGCGATCCAGCTGCGGTTTCCTTCGTTACACTAAATCAAGAACTAAATTCGGAGGAACCATACTCGCGCGTTCTTGCGCAACTGCGCACTACTAAATATTGTTTTTAATGTTTAGCAATTAATTCGGCAATTAAGAAAGAAAAACACGCGCACAATTACGTCACGCGAGTTCACAGTCTTACGTCGCGTTTCATTATCATCGTATGTTTATTTATGAGCGCACCGAAAAATGTTCGAAGTTTTGTTCGAGAACACAATCGCCTCGATCGATCATACGTATATATACATATACGTATATACTATAGCTGTTTTATCATCGTGAACGTAAAAGAAACAACGCAGCGCAACGTTTCTCTCGGCGGAGCAAGGAGAACGACTCGCGTCAGCTCGTGAAATCGCGATTGTGATGCTAAACTTAATTATCCAAAACGTTAATTTGCTCGCTGTCCATCGGCGCGCGTCATTACTCGACGCGCAAAAAACAACACGCGGCACGGATATGCATCGCGACGCGTCTATCTTTATTGCGCGAGATAACGGCGAGATAAGACGCGCCCACGCGCGCGCCCGCTAGCAATATTATCCGAGAGGTAATAAAAAGTGCCAGCGGGAAAAGACTTTATCGCGGTTCGGCGAGATAATCCGCGGAAAAGCAGCGGAAATGCGGCTACGTCTCTCCCGCCGCTCGATGCGTGTCGTGAATTTAACTCTTTATTGCATCGTCGCGATCTTTTCCGCGATCTCGCGCGTCGTCGGAAAATTGCGGATTAGTAAATCCGCCACGAGCGCATTAAACAGCAAATAATGCCACATTACTCGCAAAGAAAATTGATATTCTAGATATTCTTTAGATTTTTACTTGTTAGATTTTATATATGCAATGTGACAGAGAGAGAGAGAGAGAGAGAGAGAGAGAGAGAGAGAGAGAGAGAGAGAGAGTGAAAATATAAATAAATAAACGTATAAATATACGTTCGTCTCTCTTTCTCTCCCCTTCTCTCTAGTTTTAATAATTTTCTGCGTGTAATAAATTGGTTACACACGCGAGAAAATTGTATAAACAAGAGAGAGAGAAAGAGAATCATTAGTTTCCTTTTCTCCCTATAAATCTGTCTTAATTTACGAACGTTTGCGAGCTTTTGCGGATGATCATGCGCACTTCACTCGGACAGTAAAGAGTTTACCAAAGAGCGATGACGACGCGCGTGTCCTTCTGGTTTAACTCGCTTGTCACGAAGAAGAAGAAGAAGAAGAAGAAGAAGAAAAGGGTCACCACCAAGAGAAAAACCACATTCAGGAAGCCCACACGAACGACCCACACATCGCACAGCCACGATCTCTCGGTCGTTTCACGACGGCGCCGCTTTATCATAAATTATAATTAACCGCATAAATATGCATTCGACCGTGGCATAATTCGACCAATAACAGTAAATTACTCGCGAGGCGGAGCGAACGACTCGTCGCCCGTTGCCGCAATCCCACCCGGTGTACGGAGAGGGCGAACCAACAACCGCCGATTTTCCTCTCTCTATCACGGATTCTCTCTCTCTCTCTCTCTCTTTCTCTCTCTCTTTCAATTCGATGTCTATTCGTCTCTCTTGTCCAGCAACGCCAGCGAGCACCCACGATAATGCGATTAATTGGTATTGCTAATCGCCGATAATTAATATAAATAGATGAGTGCAATTATTAGCAGAGCGGCGGGCGCGCGCGCACATATCCAGGTGCAATTCGTTCCGCGCAAGTCCGCCCGTCGATCTCGTCGTGCGCGCGACAGAGAAGTACGCGGTACATAGTATAGTGGAGTTTACGCCGCGCGATGAAAGCGCAGCGGCGCAACGCTGTGACGATTCCGACGGGACCGGGAAAACTCGTCCCGCAGTTCCGCTAATCGCCGCCGCTGCCGCAAACCAAATTCGAAAATCCCTCCTCGACGTTCTGTCGCTAAACTTCCTCAAACATTGGTCATAACCCAAATATTGTTTAATTGTATATCAAAATATTCCAAATTTCATGTTTACAATCGTACAGCCCGTAATTGGGAAAAAAACACACCCAGCTCGTCGACGCCAGTGAAAAACAAGCCAAACTAACTCGAGTATTATTTTTTTTATTCGAACCAAATTAAATTTAGCATTATCACGAGCAATTGAGAACGATCGGGGGAACGACGAAACGTTTGTGCGACGACTCCTCCCGCGTGACAGTTGCCACATATATATATATATATATATGTACTTTCGTTTTGCACTGGGAGAGCCGGTTTCTCATTGTATCCACAGTAATTAGACGCAATTATGTACAAGAAAGTATTAACTTCCATTTTTCGATTTACGGTTATATTTTATAAATTATAGAAAAAAAAAAACCGATGGAAAATTCAAGACAAAGAACACGAGCGTGTCGTGTACAGGAACAGTTTCAAGTATTTTTTTTAATTATCGTACTTTTAGCAAATAATCATTATTTATTTTTAATTGCATTCGCGCGACTATTCTCTACAAGAGAGGGATTCGTAATAAATAAAAGAGCATAAAAAATAGTAAAAAAACAAAAACACAACAAAGGAAAAAATTGCGCTATTCTCATGACGTGTACTCGAGACGTCGAGAAGTTTGCGCGACAAGCAAAAACAGACGACGCGAAGGGAGGTGAAACGGCGTCGCGGAAAGAGAAGGGAGGTCGTAGAGACTTCACGCACAATTAATTTCCTCAATAATTCCTAATCGAAGGCGAAGCTGAACCAGGCATAGGCGGCCACGATCCCGGTGCAGCTGCACTTCTATCCTTCTCTCTCTCTCTCTCTCTCTCTCTCTCTCTCTCTCTCTCTCTCTCTCTCT